>NC_084751.1:12008697-12106197 GCF_033978785.1 Entelurus aequoreus | reverse complement strand
TAGCTTCTGTCTCGTTCAATGCAACCCTTTTAGGCAGATGGCTACCCAACACAACCACGTGTCCCACAAATACTTCATGGTTCTATCTACTAGGAAAGTGTCAAAAGAACATTCATTTTTGTAACGATTCTTAATCGATACAAAAATAAAAAAAAATATTAAAAATCAATATAACAAATAAACATATATTTTTTCCCAAATTTTCAATTAAAAAAAATATATATAAATATATTAATAGTTGTTTTTTTTTAAATGTGTATATATATATTTTTAAATTATATACATATATTTTTAATATATATGTACGTACAGTCGCGATCAAAAGTTGACATACACTTGTCCCTGATGAGGCGCTAATGAGGCTCAGGTGTTACTCGTTCTATCCTGGGGGCGGGGCTTTGTTAAACCCAACCCCTTCTTACTCCCTAACCACGCCCCCTCCGCCGTCCCCGGCTCAAGTCAGTGTGGCTTGCAGTGCGGCTCGTCGTCCATCTGCCCAGCCGACGTCTTCTCGGCCCGAGCCGCCAGCAGCATGTCCTTCCTGGACCAGCCCTGGTGTCCCACCGGCGTCCAGGTGACGGTCCTCCAAGCCCGCGGCCTGAGGGCGAAGGGCAAAGGCGGCACCAACGATGCCTACGCGCTCATGCAAGTGGGCAAGGACACGTACCAGACCTCCGTGGTGGAGAAGAGCGTGGCGCCCGTCTGGAAGGAGGAAGCCGCCTTCGAGCTGCCTCAACACGGCGCCGGCGGGGACAAAGCCGCGCTGCACGTCCACGTCCGCCACCGGGCTCTGGTGGGTCCCGACAAGCTGCTGGGTCAGGCCGTCATCAACCTGCTGCTTCTCAGCGAGGACAAGACCCGCCAAAAGACCGAGTAAGGGACATTATTTCATGTACTTTGCACTTCTTAATAAGCACATTCAATAAATACACGCCTGCTTGGCTGTAAAGATAACATTGTATACAAGTACATGTTAAAGTACATATTCACAGTATAACACAGATATGATACAGATATTTAAATGAAAAATAGTCAAACTTAAGGAGAGACAGTCTATGACACATAAAACATGGAATATAAAAGTATTATTTTTCTTTAAAAAGCTCCCATAAAGCACCAATATGGTACTATCATCAATGGCTGTATCAGGTAATAGGATTGTCCCGATACCAAGTATCGAAATACATTTTGGTACCGGCACCAAAATGTATTTCGATACTTTTCTAATTAAAGGGGACCACGAAAAATGGCATTATTGGCTTTATTTTAACAAAAAAACTTAGGGTACATTAAAGGCCTACTGAAATGAAATTTTCTTATTTAAACGGGGATAGCAGATCCATTCTATGTGTCATACTTGATCATTTCGCGATATTGCCATATTTTTGCTCAAAGGATTTAGTAGAGAACATCGACGATAAAGTGTTGGTCGCTGATAAAAAAAAGCCTTGCCTGTACCGGAAGTAGCGTGACGTCACAGGTTGAAGGGCTCCTCACATTTGCACATTGTTTACGCCAGCAGCGAGAGCGATTCGGACCGAGAAAGCGACGATTATCCCATTAATTTGAGCCAGGATGAAAGATTCGTGGATGAGGAACATGAGAGTGAAGGATTAGAGTGCAGTGCAGGACGTATCTTTTTTCGCTCTGACCATAACTTAGGTACAAGGGCTCATTGGATTCCACACTCTCTCTTTTTTCTATTGTGGATCACGGATTTATATTTTAAACCACCTCGGATACTATAACCTCTTGAAAATGAGAGTCGAGAACGCGAAATGGACATTCACAGTGACTTTTATCTCCACGACAATACATCGGCGAAGCTCTTTAGCTACGGAGCTAACGTGATAGCATCGTGCTTAACTGCATATAGAAACAGACGAAATAAGCCCCTGACTGGAAGGATAGACAGAAGATCAACAATACTACCAAACTCTGGACCTGTAACCACACGGTTAATGCTGTGCCGCCTGGCGAAGCCTAGCAATGCTGTTGCTAACGACGCCATTGAAGCTAACTTAGCTACGGGACCTCGACAGAGCTATGCTAATAACATTAGCTCTCCACCTACGCCAGCTCTCATCTGCTCATCACGACCCGTGCTCACCTGCGTTCCAGCGATCGACGGCGCGACGAAGGACTTCACCATGATGATCGATGCGGCCCGGAGACGGAGGAAGTCAAGGTGAGGACAGCGGCGCGGCGGCGGGCGTTGTAGCTTTCGACGACACCCCGGCCGCCATCAGTCGGCAAGAAACGTATATTTCCCCAAAGTTACGTACGTGACATGCACGTAGCGCCAGGCACGTACGGGCAAGCGATCAAATGTTTGGAAGAAAGCAGCGTACTCACGGTAGCGCGTCTGCTATCCAACTCAAAGTCCTCCTGGTTGTGTTGCTGTAGTCCGCCGCTAATACACCGATCCCACCTACAGCTTTCTTCTTTGCAGTCTCCATTGTTCATTAAACAAGTGGCAAAAGATTCACCAACACAGATGTCCAGAATACTGTGGAATTTTGCGATGAAAACAGAGCTGTTTGTATTGGGATACAATGTGGCCCAATACTTCCGCTTCAACCCTTGACGTCACGCGCATACGTCATCATACATAGACGTTTTCAAGCGGAAGTTTAGCGGGAATTTTAAAATTGCACTTTATAAGTTAACCCGGCCGTATTGGCATGTGTTGCAATGTTAAGATTTCATCATTGATATATAAACTATCAGACTGCGTGGTCGGTAGTAGTGGCTTTCAGTAGGCCTTTAAACATATGTTTCTTATTGCAATCGAATCTAATTAGTCTACTGACATTTGCAGTAACATATTGTGTCATTTATCATTCCATATTTTGTCAACATTGTAAATGACAAGCTGTAAAACATTTTATTAATCTACTTGTTCATTTACTGTTAATATCTGGTTATTTTAAGTTAAAGTACCAATGATTGTCACACACACACTAGGTGTGGCGAAATTATTCTCTGCATTTGACCCATCACCCTTGATCACCCCCTGAGAGGTGAGGGGAGCAGTGAGCAGCAGCGGTGGCCACGCTCAGGAATCATTTTTGGTGATTTAACCCTCAATTCCAACTCTTGATGCTGAGTGCCAAGCAGGGAGGTAATGGCTCCCATTTTTATAGTCTTTGGTATGACTCGGCCGGGGTTTGAACTCACAACCTACCGATCTCAGGGTGGACACTCTAACCACTAGGCCACTGATTTTCAATCATTCAATCAAACTTTCACATCACATCCAGATCGATTGCCTTTAACTTAAAAGCAGCATCATATGCACTTCTCCGTTTGTTTTCCATATTGAGGGTGTTTGCATGAACACTTCCTTCGCGCAAACTGTCGCTGACGCTCTTCTACTCTTTGTTTTGCTCTCGTTACCTGGCGCCAGATGTCTGCCTCGGTCTCGCGCATCCTCGGTAGTGCGCGCCCCTGGTTACCGTAAGCCGTAGAAAAGCCGCACCGTTGTATAAGCCGCAGGGACCAGAACGAGGGGAAAAAGTAGCGGCTTATAGTCCGGAAATTACGGTAAATGCACATAGTCGATTTTTAAATTGCACTTTTAACACGTGTGCATTAATTTAAAAAAACGGGGGAAAAAACAAACTCTCCGCTCATCGCTGCACCCACACAACACCGCTCTCAAACAATGTTTGCATCTTTATAGTTCCGGGCACTCCATGCGGTCCGACTATCAATTTTTATGAGTTACTCACTTAATCAATCGAAGCAATAGAAGATAAATTGAAGCGTTTTTTTCAATTAATTGTCAGGTGCGATTACTTTTTGTGACAAATAACAAAAATGTAATTAAGATGAATTGCATGTTTGGTGTGTGGTATAAAAACACATAGTTTGCATTTATTATCTTGAATATTTCACATATATTCTGCAGCTTTTATGAAGAAAAGCATGCGTTAACGCTGCTTATTCAATAAGCCGAGGGTTGCGACGGCAACCGTAACCAAAGCGGTTAGCAAAAAGATGAGTTAAAGGTTATATTTGTTCATTTGCTAGTCTCATTGAGCTTATCGAGAGGGAAGTATAGGAAGTAAACATTGCATTTATTATCCCCTGTCTTGGCTTTAGTGTGTTTTAAAATAGCAACATGGGCCCGATCAGTGTACTATTAGTCAAGAATGGATGTTATTGTGTTATGCTAAGCTGCTTCTAAGAAGTTTATTCTCCCACCATGTGACCTGCCGCATACCAGCCTACGTTCTCCTTCTGACTGCGTGTTCTTTTTAGAAGGCATGATTGGTTCTACTTTTTGTTTGCTGACCTTTTTTGCTAGCTTTTCCCCCCTCGGTGCTGCATGCGCATGCACCTTACCTCCGAGGTTTAAATTCACATGTGGCCTCGCATTCCTGGCCGCTTTATCAGTGAAAAATAAACAGCGATGGTCTGCGAGGTCAACTTCTCTGGCAAAAACAGCAGACCTTCCTTGGCGCTGCTTGCACTCAGACCGTCTTACGATGCAACACAACAGATTTATGGGCAATTAGGGTATTTATGGTAATGAGTTGTAATCAAATTGACCAACTCATTGCTGGACTTTGACATTACGTGCGATGATATGGACGATAGCTGTTATCAACATTTGTATGGCCTCCTTTCAAAACAGTGTGAATCCTACAATGCAAAAAGTCAGTGGTCAAAAACAAGAGAAAAAAATACAAAAATGAGGGGTATTTTATTTGAACTAAGCAAAATTATCTGCCAATAGAACAAGGAAATTCAGCTTGTCAAGACTTTCCAAAACAAGTAAAATTAGCTAACTTCACTGAACCCAAAAATACCTTAAAATAAGTATATTCTCACTAATAAGTGCATTTTTCTTGGTAGAAAAAAAAAAGACCTCTTTGCTCAACATGTTGAAAAATATTCTTAAATTAAAGGCCTACTGAAAGCCACTACTACCGACCACGCAGTCTGATAGTTTATATATCAATGATGAAATCTTAACATTGCAACACATGCCAATACGGCCGGGTTAACGAGAAAAATGACGATTACCCCATTAATTTGAGCGAGTATGAAAGATTCGTGGATGAGGAACGTGAGAGTGAAGGACTAGAGTGCAGTGCAGGACGTATCTTTTTTCGCTCTGACCGTAACTTAGGTACAAGCTGGCTCATTGGATTCCACACTTTCTCCTTTTTCTATTGTGGATCACGGATTTGTATTTTAAAACACCTCGGATACTATATCCTCTTGAAAATGAGAGTCGAGAACACGAAATGGACATTCACAGTGACTTATCTCCACGACAATACATCGGTGAAGCACTTTAGCTACGGAGCTAACGTGATAGCATCGGGCTTAACTGCAGATAGAAAAAAAAGAAATAAGCCCCTGACTGGAAGGATAGACAGAAAATCAACAATACTATTAAACCATGGACCTGTAACTACATGGTTAATGCTTTCCAGCCTGGCGAAGCTTAACAATGCTGTTGCTAACGACGCCATTGAAGCTAACTTAGCTACGGGACCTCACAGAGCTATGCTAAAAACATTAGCTCTCCACCTACGCCAGCCAGCCCTCATCTGCTCATCAACACCCGTGCTCACCTGCGTTCCAGCGATCGACGGAGCGACGAAGGACTTCACCCGATCATTGATGCGGTCGGCGGCTAGCGTCGGATAGCGCGTCTGCTATCCAAACCAAAGTCCTCCTGGTTGTGTTGCTCCAGCCAGCCGCTAATACACCGATCCCACCTACAGCTTTCTTCTTTGCAGTCTTCATTGTTCATTAAACAAATTGCAAAAGATTCACCAACACAGATGTCCAGAATACTGTGGAATTTTGCGATGAAAACAGAGCTTTTTGTATTGGATTCAATGGAGTCCGAATACTTCCGCTTCAACCATTGACGTCACGCGCATACGTCATCATACATAGACGTTTTCAACCGGGATTTTCCCAGGAAATTTAAAATTGCACTTCATAAGTTAACCCGGCTGTATTGGCATGTGTTGCAATGTTAAGATTTCATCATTGATATATAAACTATCAGACTGCGTGTTCGTTAGTAGTGGCTTTCAGTAGGCCTTTAAGCACCTCTTCCCGAGGGTGTTTCAGTGTTACAACTTCACCTTTATCGTTAGTTTTTAAGCGTCCGTTCTCCCTTTTCTGTCTACACACTGTCTGCTTGTAAGTACTCCGTGATTGTGCGCTGCCGAACATGCTTCTCTGCTCGTAGACCATTAATGTCATGACGTGACGATGACGCGCAGTCATGTTCGTACCGAATATGATTCATTAGTATACTACTATTACCGGTATACTATACTAGTACTGGTATGCCGCACAACCCTAGTTATAAGTAGTAAAATGTAATCATACCGTGTGCCTCCACACTAATGGAGTCAAACGGGGCTTTTGGAGAATGTTGTGTAGACCTCCACCCTGTGTTTGGCGACCAGGCCTTCACTTCAAACACCATCTGATAAGTCGTGTCCACTTGTGCTACATGGACGTTTTTATCAGCGCTGACTCTGCGTTCTCCCACTCACACAGCTGTGTGAAGTGATAAGAGAGGTCTTCATTGTCTTATCTTTAGTGCACAGGGAAGGATGTGTTGACAGTCAGACCAGTCAGCTTGAAGACATCATCTGGCAGGCTTCGGTTGAGGACTGAACGGACATTTTCGTAACTTCCTTTGCGCTTTAACAGAAGGAGCTGACTTCTCTTTTTCTCATGTCCGTGCGTGGTACTCTGGTCACTATCAACAATCTCAGTGTTTACGGCCTGTAGCTAAGTCTTTATAGAAGCAAGTAACTGCCAGGTTCTCCAAATAAAATGGACTTGCATGAACAGCTGTGGCTGTAGGCAACTTCCTAATGTAATTTTTTTCGTTTTAATCACCTCCACAAGATGTCAGTAGCTGCAATTCCAGCAGCTTTACTTACCTTTGCATGCACCTTAAAATGTTGATTGTTGCTGTGAAAGTCAACACATGCCATATACAATGAAACCTCGATTTACGAACTTAATTGACTCTTTAACATGATTCGCATGTTAAAGAGTTACCCATAAAATCAGCAGAGTTACCCATAAAAATCAACGTAAACATGAATCCCTGGTTCCAGCATTAACAAAAGTCCCTGCAACTGCACACTTTGAAGACTGTGTGTATGTGTGTGGGGTACAGGCCAAAAGTTTGGACACATTCAATGCGTTTTCTTTATTTTCATGAATCATGACTATTTACTTTGTAGATTGTCACTGAAGGCATCAAAACTATGAATGAACACATGTGAAGTTAAGTAAAAAAGGTAAATAACTGAAAACATGTTTTATATTCTAGTTTCTTCAAAATAGCCACCCTTTGCTCTAATAACCGTTTTGCACACTCTTGGCATTCTCTCGGTGAGCTTCAAGAGGTAGTCACCTGAAAGGGTTTTCACTTCACAGGTGTCATAGTTTTGATGCCTTCAGTGACAATCTACAATGTAAATAGTCATGAAAATAAAGAAAAACTCATTGAAATGAGAAGGTGTGTCCTGTGTGTGTGCGTGTGTATATATATATATATCTATATGTATATATATATATATATATATGTATGTATGTATGTATATGTATATATATATATGTATATATATATGTATATATATATGTGTGTGTGTGTGTGTGTGTGTGTGTGTGTGTGTGTGTGTGTGTGTGTGTGTGTGTGTGTGTGTGTGTGTGTGTGTGTGTGTGTGTGTGTGTGTGTGTGTGTGTGTGTGTGTATATGTATGTGTGTGTGTGTGTATATATATATATATATATATATATATATATATATATATATATATATATATAATGTATGTATGTATGTATATATATGTATATATATATATGTGTGTGTATGTATGTATGTATGTGTATATATATATGTGTGTGTATGTGTGTGTGTGTGTGTGTATGTATATATGTGTGTATATATATATATATATATATATATATATATATATATATATATATATATATATATATATATATATATATATATATATAAATGATAATTGGGTTATACTTGTATAGCGCTTTTCTACCTTCAATGTACTAATGAATAAAAGAAAGAAGCCTTCGTACGCCGAGTGACTGTCCGCAAACGTTCGTTAAAAATAATGCAAATAGAGGAGTTTGTGAATCGAGGATCAATCAATCAATCAATGTTTATTTATATAGCCCTAAATCACAAAAGTCTCAAAAGAGCTGCACAAGCCACAATCCACTGTAGTTTACTATGAATTCAATATTAGTTCCGACTGAGCAGTTTGCTTAGACATAAATAATACATGTCCTTAATTCGATCAATCAATCAATGCTTATTTATATAGCCCTAAATCATAAGTGTCTCAAAGGGCTGTACAAGCCACAACGACATCCTCGGTACAGAGCCCACATACGGGCAAGGAAAACTCACCCCAGTGGGACGTCAATGTGAATGACTATGAGAAACCTTGGAGAGGACCGCATATGTGGGTAACCCCCCCCCCCCCCTCTAGGGGAGACCGAAAGCAATGGATGTCGGGTGGGTCTGACATAATATTGTGTAAGTCCAACACATCAGCGAAAGTCCAGTCCATAGTGGGGCCAGCAGGAACCATCCCGAGTGGAGACGGGTCAGCAGCGTAGAGATGTCCCCATCTGATGGACAGGCTAGCGGTCCACCCCGGGTTTGGAGCAGAGTAGAAAAGAAAAGAAACGGCAGATCAACTGGTCTAAAAAGGGAGTCTATTTAAAGGCTAGAGTATACAAATGAGTTTTAAGATGAGACTTAAATGCTTCTACTGAGGTAGCATCTCTAACTTTTACCGGGAGGGCATTCCAGAGTACTGGAGCCCGAATAGAAAACGCTCTATAGCCCGCAGACTTTTTTTGGGCTCTGGGAATCACTAATAAGCCGGAGTTCTTTGAACGCAGATTTCTTGCCGGGACATATGGTACAATACAATCGGCAAGATAGGCAGGAGCTTGACCGTGTAGTATTTTATACGTAAGTAGTAAAACCTTAAAGTCGCATCTTAGGTGCACAGGAAGCCAGTGCAAGTGAGCCAGTATAGGCGTAATATGATCAAACTTTCTTGTTTTTGTCAAAAGTCTAGCAGCCGCATTTTGTACCAACTGTGATCTTTTAATGCTAGACATAGGGAGGCCCGAAAATAAAACGTTACAGTAATCGAGACGAGATGTAACGAACGCATGGATAATGATCTCAGCATCGCTTGTGGACAAAATGGAACGAATTTTAGCGATATTACGGAGATGAAAGAAGGCCGTTTTAGTAACACTCTTAATGTGTGACTCAAACGAGAGTTGGGTGGAAGATAATACCCAAATTCTTTACCGAGTCGCCTTGTGTAATTGTTTGGTTGTCAAATGTTAAGGTGGTATTATTAAATAGATGTCGGTGTTGAGCAGGACCGATAATCAGCATTTCCGTTTTCTTAGCGTTGAGTTGCAAAAAGTTAGCGGACATCCATTGTTTAATTTCATTAAGACACGCCTCCAGCTGACTACAATCCGGCGTGTTGGTCAGCTTGAACAATATTGCAATCAAAAACTCCACATTTGTCTATTAGCAAGTGTAAAATAAATGGAGTTGCATATTACTTGCCGTATTAGATCCAGTAACAAACGTGTCCGCATCATTCAACTTACTTCGTCATGAGCTGAAAAGATAGCGTAAGTCCATTCCAGACGCTTAGTAATAAATAGGTTTGTTGTTCATTCCTACAGTTCTTCTCTGTTTAAGTCGTGTCACTTGATCAAGCCTTTTCCTGACATGCCACACTACAAAGTAATACAAGTATGTATGATTCCTGCTGGGATCAATATCGGTGTCAGCCAATACTCTAGGCTCCAATATCGGTATAGGAAGTGAAAAGGGTGCATCCGGTCACTCGATAACAATTTCATTGAATGCAATGCACATTTTGAGTGCATTGTGCAATCCTCGTTTCTTCCACGTTAGCAGTTTGACTGCTGGCAGCATGGAAATACCACAGAGAGACCCCTGCATGGACACACACACACACACACACACACACACACACTATTGCACAAAGTGCCTTCCTCATTTCCTCAGGAATGCACAATTCATTTTGCTCAGTACCGACCCCAGATTTATGCCTGATAAGCACTTTTAATGCTGATTCTAACTTTTTTTTTTGACGTTTTTTTCTGAGACCCCTCTGAAGCATGCAGCATTATCCTGATCTTATGTTTGTCAAGTCGAAGCATTCATACTAATCTCTTCAGAAGGCTGGTCAGTTGGATTCTTATTTTTGTACAACTTTCCTATGCAGTCACTTTCCATTTGGTTGTAGTTTCCAAGGACCTTGTAGGAGGTAAAAAAAACCAACTTGTTTTGAACATATTTTTCCTTGGCGTAGGGGGGTGAATCATGACATGGAAAGTCAAATGTCACTTTCTTTGAGCTATTGAAGTTAATCATAAAAATACAACAATATGAGGGTCCCTACAGCCACAGCTGTGGTGGTTATTTGCTTTTGTTGACAACACACCCGGCATGTGTACCACGCCGACATTTTAACCATTGAGTCTACTTATTTTAAAACTACGTTAAACCTCCTAAGAACAAAACAAAAACAACAAATGGACTCTCTCAAAAAAGTGTTATAAGTAAGTCATATATATATGTATATATATATGTATATATATATATATATATATATATATATATATATGTATATATATATATATATATATATATATATATATATATATATATATATATATATATATATATATATATATATATATATATATATATATATATATATATATATATATATATATATATATATATACATATATGTATATATATATATATATGTATATATATATGTATATATATATATGTATATATATATATATATGTATATATATATATATATGTATATATATATATATGTATATATATGTATATGTATATATATATGTATATGTATATATATATGTATATGTATATATATATGTATATATATATGTATATGTATATATATATGTATATGTATATATATATGTATATGTATATATATATGTATATATATATATATATGTATATATATATATATGTATATATATATATGTATATATATATATATATATATGTATATATATATATATGTATATGTATATATATATATGTATATATATATATATATATATATATATATATATTAGGGCTGCAACAACTAATCGATTAAAATCGATTGTAAAAATAGTTGCCGATTAATTTAGTCATCGATTCGTTGGATCTATGCTATGCGCATGCGCAGAGGCTTTAAAAAAAAAAAAAATTTTATTTAAATAAACCTTTTATTTATAAACTGCAACATGTACAAACAGCTGAGAAACAATAATCAAAATAAGTATGGTGCCAGTATGCTGTTTTTTTTCAATAAAATACTGGAAAGGATAGAAATGTAGTTTGTCTCTTTTATCCGATTATTAATCGATTAATCGAAGTAATAATCGACAGATTAATCGATTATCAAATTAATCGTTAGTTGCAGCCCTAATATATATATATGTTTTTTTAATTTTTTTTAAAAACTTTTTAAACTTTACAGCTTTAAATCTATCTATAAATATAACGTGTTTTTTTTAATATTTATGTTTTTTATATAATATGTTCTTTTTGTAAAACAAAGAAACAAAACATTTTCTATCATAGGGAAAAAACACAAAACATGCAATATTTCCCCAAAAAAAGTTGCAAAGTGGAATAATTCATAACACTTTTGATGTTATATTTTTGGAACAATACAATTTTTTTTTAACTCAAACTATCCCTTATTGTCTAAAAATATGCAGTATTTTCCAAAAATGTGTTGCGAAGTGCAATATTTGAAATTATGTGTCGACACCCTGAAAAGCAGTGGCGGGCCGCGCGTTTCCCACCTAGGCTCTCAGTGATGTTCGACTTCAATGATTACCTCTCAAAATACCATCATGTATGTTACCACATGACCATTGCTGGAGAAATACTATACAGCAGGGGTCACCAACGCGGTGCCCGCGGGCACCAGGTAGCCCGTAAGGACCAGATGAGTAGCCCGCTGGCCTGTTCTAAAAATAGTTCAAATAGCAGCACTTACCAGTGAGCTGCCTCTATTTTTTAAATTTTATTTATTTACTAGCAAGCTGGTCTCGCTTTGCTCGACATTTTTAATTCTAAGAGAGACAAAACTCAAATAGAAATTGAAAATCCAAGAAAATATTTTAAAGACTTGGTCTTCACTTGTTTAAATAAATGCATTAATTGTTTTACTTTGCTTCTTATAACTTTCAGAAAGACAATGTTAGAGAAAAAATACAACCTTAAAAATGATTTTAGGATTTTTAAACACATATACCTTTTTTACCTTTTAAATTCCTTCCTCTTCTTTCCTGACAATTTAAATCAATGTTCAAGTAAATTAATGTTTTTATTGTAAAGAATAATAAATAAATTTAGATTTAATTCTTCATTTTAGCTTCTGTTTTTTCGACAAAGAATATTTGTGAAATATTTCTTCAAACTTATTATGATTAAAATTCAAAAAAAATATTCTGGCAAATCTAGAAAATCTGTACAATCAAATTTAAATCTTATTTCAAAGTCTTTTTAATTTCTTTTAAAAATTTTGTTCTGGAAAATCTAGAAGAAATAATGATTTGTCTTTGTTAGAAGTATAGCTTGGTCCAATTTGTTATATATTCTAACAAAGTGCAGATTGGATTTTAACCTATTTAAAACATGTCATCAAAATTCTAAAATTAATCTTAATCAGGAAAAATTACTATTGATGTTCCATAAATTCTTTTTTTCATTTTTTCAAAAAGATTCGAATTAGCTAGTTTTTCGCTTCTTTTTTTTTCGGTTGAATCTTGAATTTTATAGAGTCGAAATTGAAGATAAACTATGTTTCAAAATTTAATTGTCATTTTTTTCGTGTTTTCTCCTCTTTTAAGCTGTTCAATAAGTGTAAATATCATTAATTATTAATAATAACATAGAGTTAAAGGTAAATTGAGCAAATTGGCTATTTCTGGCAATTTATTGAAGTGTGTATCAAACTGGTAGCCCTTCGCATTAATCACTGCCCAAGAAGTAGCTCTTGGTTTCAAAAAGGTTGGTGACCCCTGGTATACAGGAACACATTCACGCCCTACTGAGCATTGAACCACCTCAACAGTGTACAAAACGGGTTATTTTCTGGAGCATTTAAAAATCTATTAAAACGCATCAGCAATCAAAATATATCTTATGTGGTACTGTCAAAATTAAAATTGCAAAAAAACATTTTAAAAGTGAAAAAATTAAATATTTGAACTCACAATTTGTAGCACATATTCGACGCCGTATAAGCCAGTGGTCGTGCTGCTTATTCCAGTGGAAATGGCGAGCATTTCCCCATTTCATCGCCAGAACAGCTGAGCAACCCGCCCACCTCAACCTCCTCATGCTCTCTCAGGGAGAGCATGTCCCAAGCTGCTGTTTTGAGGCATGTTAAAAAAAAAAAAAAAATGCACTTTGTGACTTCAATAATAAATATGGCAGTGCCATGTTGGCATTTTTTTCCATAACTTGAGTTGATTTATTTTGGAAAACCTTGTTACATTGTTTAATGCATCCAGCGGGGCATCACAACAAAATTAGGCATAATAATGTGTTAATTCCACGACTGTATATATCTGTATCGGTAATTAAGAGTTGGACAATATCGGGATATCGGCAAAAAAGCCATTATCGGACATCTCTACTGATTTTGATGCAGTAGCAATTTTTCAAAAATCCCACAAAACGCGTCACTATAACAAAAGCATAAGCCATTAGCTACATTTGAACAAATACAATGATAACACACACTATTCATAAACAAAAGTCACAGACAGATTTCATGTGCTGTTTCCAAATAAACCTGGTTCGCCACTCCCTTGTGCTACCATCAGGCCACAGCCGACATTGTTCCCCTGGGAGACACCGTTGACTTGCCACTACTGGCCCGATGAGCGCTCTTGCTACAGAAGGTGCCCGTCGCACCTGGTGCTGCTTTCGTGCACTATTGACAGACGTAAAACGTATGTATGCATTGTATATCAAGTCCATTGGGCCACCTGCCTGACCTCTGGCAGCAGGGGTACGTGACACAGACCTACAAAAAAATGATCAAATTACATCAGATGACAAACATCCTTTTATTGCTTTGATACAAAAATAATCATACAGTGACCGTGATAGTTGTAGTAGTGATAGTAGGAGTTCCTCTACTCTGGCATCTAAGGATTAGGACCCCTCGCTAGGGATGGGCGATACCACACTTTTTGCTATCCATCCACTTGGGTAAAACAGAATCCATCCTGTTTGGGTCCCACATCAAACTTAAGAGAGTCAATGACTTCACCATAAAAGTAGGTGACAGTGTCATCACCAGGAAAGATGAGGTCACCTACCTAGGTTCCATTCTAGAGGCTAACCTTTCCTGTGATAAAATGGCAACCAAGGTAATCAAAAAGGTTAACCAACGAACGAGATTTCTCTACAGAATTTCCTCTGTGGTCAACAAAAGCACCTTGAGGATTCTGGCGGGAACTCTCGTACAACCCTTTTTCGATTACGCATGCACCTCCTGGTACCCTAGCACCTCCAAAACCCTCAAATCTAAACTCCAAACATCTCAGAACAAGCTAGTCAGGTTACTTCTAGACCTCCACCCCAGATCCCACCTCACTCCTACCCACTTCTCTAAAGTGGGCTGGCTCAAGGTGGAGGACAGAGTTAAACAACTTGCACTGAGCCTAGTCTATAAAATCCGCTACACCTCCCTGATACCGAAGTACATGTCAAACTACTTCCTTAACGTAAATGACCGCCATAACCACAACACCAGGGGGTGCTCCACTAACCACGTTAAACCCAGATTCCGAACTAACAAAGGTCTTAACTCATTCTCTTTCTATGCCACAATGTGGAATGCGCTCCCAACAGGTATAAAAGAAAGGGCATCTCTATCCTCCTTCAAAACCGCAATAAAAGTTCACCTCCAGGCAGCTACAACCCTAAACTAACACCCTCCCCGGATTGCTAATAATCAAATGTAAACAATCAAATGCAGATACTTTTTCTTTTTCTTATGCCTTCTGATCTCTCTCTCTCTCTCTCTCTCTCTCTCTCTCTCTCTCTCTCTATGTCCACTACTTGATGTCCATATCCCCCCCCCCACCCTCCCTCCACACCCCTGATTGTAAATAATGTAAATAATTCAATGTGATTATCTTGTGTGATGACTGTATTATGATGATAGTATATATGATAGTATATATCTGTATCATGAATCAATTTAAATGGACCCCGACTTAAACAAGTTGAAAAACTTATTCGGGTGTTACCATTTGGTGGTCAATTGTACGGAATATGTACTTCACTGTGCAACCTACTAATAAAAGTCTCAATCAATAGGATTCGATACGATACCGATACTTTTTCTTGCATTTTCATTGATACCGATACCGATACCATTAATTTCTTATTGGCAATTTTTGTCAGTCAAAAATATTATTAGGGTTCGCATGTACCCTGTACAAAGGACTCCCACAGGGAGTCCTTTGTACAGGTACAAAGGAACCTATTGAAATTGTAAGGTTGATTATTATTCCGCAGCTTTGCGCACTACTTTGCCCCCCTTAACATGCTTCAAAACTCACCAAATTTTATACACACATGGAAAAACTGGGACAGCACACTTTAGTAAAAAAAATAAAAATAAAAAAAAAAAAAAATTGCGCTCTAGCGCCCCCTAGGAAAAAAAACAAAAACAAACTGCCTGTAACTCCCACTAGGAAGGTCGTAGAGACATGAAACAAAAACCTGTATGTCGGTCTCACTTAGACCTACATTTCATAATTTCACATCCTCGGGCAAAAACCAACAGGAAGTTGGCAATTTCCCATTTTAGACAAAAATGTACTAAAAACACTCCTTTTTACATCTTTGACCTCTAATTTGACCCCCTTAAAATACTTCAAAACTCACCAAACTTGTTACACACATTGGGACAGTTGGAAATTGTTTGAAATATTAACCAATTATTGCTTTGCGAAATATAAATGGGTTTTTCTAAAAATAAAAAGCCATGTGAAAATATATTATGAAATTACAGAAATTCAAAGAGTCGCATTATTGATTCCAGTTAACAATTTATTTGAAATAAATTTGCATATAATACTATTTTGTAATATTAAGTTCTTATGTAGTCTGTTGAAACTATTGTCAGTGGTGTAACAATCTTGGAGGTAAATATGTTCACACTTGTTTCATGCAATACCGTATTTCCTTGAATAGCCGCAGGGGCGCTAATTAATTTAAAACCTCTTCTCACTCCTGCGGTTACCAAAACCATGCGGAATGAGCAAGCATGCTCTAATTATTTTAAAACCTCTTCTCACTCCGGCGCATACCTTATCATTAAAAACACATTTAATAAAAAAAACGTTATTATGATCTTACCTTTACTTGTAGATGGGTCCATGTGCAGCTGCTTCTGATCAAAGGCAGTCTTTCTCATCTTTCTTCAATTTTAAAAGTCTCTGGAGATATTCCTTTAATTATTACCTCCTGCTTCGATTGAAAGTCCAGTTTAGAAAACGGTTTTATTTTAGATATGTAATCCTCCATGTTAAAAGTGCAAGCAAACAATTGCTGCATGCTTGCTGCTTGTTGTCTTCTTCTGCAGTACCTGTCTCCTGCAGTACTGGTAGTCGCAAGAAGGATCACTAGCGCCCTCTACCACCTGGAGGCGGGAGTCATTTAATGACTCATATTTGACCCGGCGGAAGTGCCAAGCATGCGCTAATTATTTTGCGAAACGAGTTTGACCCGGCTGTAATTCTAGGCAGGCGAATACTATATTCCCGGCGCCAATTCAAGGAAATACGGTATGTCCGTGTCCTCACATTATTATTATTTCCTATTTTCAAATATGAGTAAACAATACTGAACATGTTTAATTATTTTCATAAATGTATATCCTATTTTGGCGAAAAGAATGAAATGTTTACATTACATGAACTGAAGTAATGTGGTAATACTGTAAATAAACTGTAGATAGTAACACTGACACCTGTGGATGTGAAATGAACACAAGATGTAAATATTAGTGACTAAATACTGTTGGGACTGAACCATATACAGTGATTCATTAGGATCATTGGGTTATGTATGTTCTATTAATGATGTTTTCATGTCTTTAAACACTAAAATAATTTCTTCAAATGGTGCTGTCTTTGTTAATTTTAGCATGTTAAATTGGTGAAAAACCAGGAGCTTTTTCAGTCTTTTTCATTGTGGTCAAATCACATGCCTGATTATGGATACCCCCAAACAATGTTCCCTCTAATTTTCCATCTGATTTGCAGGTTTTTTGATTGATCGATTGAATTTTTTACTAGTAGATTGCAAAGGAAGAGAATACATTATATGAAACAGTACAGTACATATTCCGTACAATTGACCACTAAATGGTAACACCCGAATACGTTTTTCAACTTATTTAAGTCGGGGTCCACGTTAATCAATTCATGGTAATGTGTGTAAGGTGTGTAATTTGTTGTGAGTTCATGCACGGTGTTGGTTTTGCTCTTTGAACAAGGTGATGTTCATGCACGGTTCATTTTGTGCACCGGTAAAAAAAACATATAACTTTTTCTTGAATTGAAAAAACATGTTATTTTTCCACTAAAGAAGGGTTCGGTGAATGCACATATGAAACTGATGGGGTTCGGTACCTCCAAAAAGGTTAATAACCACTGGGCTAGACAGACATTGGCTGTAAAAAAAAAAAAAAAAAAAAAAAAAAGCATGCATTTTTGTACTTGCAGAGTTTTCCCCTTGATGTACTCCAGCAGTTTTAGTACATTTTAGAGGCACAAACACAAAATATATGAAGATTTGCAAACAAAGGTGAATACATCAAAAATAAAAATAATAGCATCAGTTTGTTTTAAAAGGGAACTTGCACTTGTTTGGGAATTTTGCCTATCGTTCACAATACTTACTAAAACAAGAAGACAACATGTCAGGTTCAAACACTGATGACTTTTATTAAACAAGACAAGAAGCAAGGAATTAAACAGAGACAGAATTAAATTTGGCTCAATTGAGGAGAGACGCGTAGACACTGTACCCTTGTACAGTGTCGTCCCACGCCCCTGACGAAAGATTGTACGCCGCCTCTTTTATTTGGACTTTCCCTGATTACATGGCAACAGCTGTTTCTAAAGGGAGGGGGGGTCGTAAACAGCCATCGCCTTTGGTTCCAGAACAGTTCAAAGAAAAGGTCGTAAAACAGTTCAAAGAAGAGGTCCCTGTAGGGGAGTCAGGTCCTGCTTCCTCTTCGCTTTGTAGATCTCGGGTCAAGACAATATCTTGCTGTTGCTTACAATACATGAAAGAAACAACACCTTCATGTTGCTTCCCATCCTACACAGTGGAGTTTTACAAGCCTTCTTCTTGGTAGGATCAAAGACAGCTTTTGTCCTCTCGCCGGGAACTCGTGGCAACACAAAGTTTTGTGATAACTTGGATACAATTATTCCGACACAAAATGCAGTCTAACATGTAAAAATCGTCTTTCTACGTGGCTAGCAATGCAGCTAATGATTTCAAACAAGGCTACTGGAGTTACAAGGAAACAACTCGAGGAGGTTCCCAACAGCCACAGCTGTGGTGGTTATATGTTTTGATGACGATGCACCCTCATGAGTTGCTGACCCTACTAATTCATTCTAATTCAACTCTTATCTGCTGCCCAGGTGGTTCAGGTTATTGGACAAGACGGGCAAGGCGGACAAAGACCGAGGCGAGGTCCTGGTGGACATCCAGTTCCTGAGGAACAACATGACGGCCAGCATGTTCGACCTCTCCGCCGCTGGCAAGCCTCGATCCCGCATGGGCAAGCTGAAGGACAAAGTCCGGGGCAAGAAAAAAGAATCGGATCCGGCGGCGACGCCGTCCTTCACGCAGGTTCTGACCGACAGCGAGGAAGATGACGCGGGGGACGGCGGCCGGGGAGCTAAGGGAAAAGAAGAGAAGAAGAAAAAACCCAAGTTAAAGTCTTTGTTTTCTCACAAGTCCAATCTGCAGAGGAACATGTCGCAGTCCATGTCGGTGCTGCCTGCCAAGAACTCCTCGCTGAGCGGCAGCTTGTCGTCTGGCCTTAATATCGACGCCTCGGAAGGTCTGTGTTTTCTCTTGAATCATATTTTTATTGCAAAACCCAAAACCAGTGAAGTTGTCACGTTGTGTAAATGGTAAATAAAAACAGAATACAATGATTTGCAAACCCTTCTCAACTTATATTCAATTGAGTAGACTGCAAAGACAAGATATTTAACGTTCCAACTGGTAAACTTTGTTATTTTTTGCAAATATTAGCTCATTTAGAATTTGATACCTGCAACATGTTTCAAAAAAGCTGGCCCAAGTGGCAAAAAAGACTGAGAAAGTTGAGGAATGCTCGTCAAACATTTATTTGGAACATCCCACAGGTGAACAGGCTAATTGGGAACGGGTGGGCGCCATGATTGGGTATAAAAGCAACTTCCATGAAATGCTCAGTCATTCACCAACAAGGACGGGGGGCGAGGGTCACCACTTTGTCAACAAATGCCTGAGCAAATTGTTTAAGAACAACATTTCTCAACCAGCTATTGCAAGGAATTTAGGGATTTCACCATCTACGGTCCGTAATATCAAAAGGTTCAGAAAATCTGGACAAAACCAACAATGAATGCCCGTGACCTTCGACCCCTTAGGCGGTACTGCATCAAAAAGCGACATCGGTGTGTAAAGGATATCACCACGTGGACTCAGGAACACTTCAGAAAACCACTGTCAGTAACTACAATTTGTCGCTACATCTGAAAGTGCAAGTTAAAACTCTACTATGCCAAGCCAAAGCCATTTATCAACAACACCCAGAAACGCCAAACAACTTAAGCTGTATATCAAACAAGAATGCGAAAGAATTCCACCTGAAAAGCTTCAAAAATTGGTCTCCTCAGTTCCCAAACGTTTACTGAGTGATGTTAAAAGGAAAGGCCATGTAACACAGTGGTAAAAATAGATAGATAGATAGATAGATAGATAGATAGATAGATAGATAGATAGTACTTTATTAAATGCCCCTGTGACAACCTTTTTGCAATGTGTTGCTGCCATTAAGTTCTAAGTTAATGATTATTTGCAAAAAATAAATACGTTTTTCAAGTCGAGCATTAAATATCTTGTCTTTGCAGTCTATTCAATTGAATATATGTTAAAAAATATTTGTACATTTGATTCCGTTTTTATTTACACTTTACACAATGTCAGTGGTTTTGGGTTTTGTACTACATTTCCTTCATTTTTAAGATCAGAATCAGAATAGTTTTATTGCCATTGTTTGAGAACGGGTTCACAAACTAGGAATTTTTCTTGGTGCAAACGTGCGACATAAGAAAAATTCCTAGTTTGTGAACCCGTTCTCAAACAATGGCAATAAAACTATTCTGATTCTGATTCTGATCTTACAAATGAAGGAAATGTAGTACAAACCCCAATGAACTACAACGCCATTCAGTAGAGTGTAGACCTCCGCCACTATACTATACATGCTTGAATGATACATAAGTCTCTAACTCTGTGGCAGTTTTGTACGGAGGAATAAATATGTCCATAGCATTTCAATTTGGGGAGCTTGGGGAAAAAAATATGGGGGTCTGTTTTTATAATGCCTGGCTGGCGATCGACTGACGCACCCTCCGCCATCGGCCGGTAGCTCGCCATCGACGTAATGGAGAATGACAAAGAAGTTGAATGGACTGTGCAATCCACACAGCCGCAAATATAGAAAAACTCCAACAAAAGTGGGGGGGGGGAAAGGATTGCACACCATATTTGAATTACGTTCATTCATATCTGCCACTTCCTGATTCGTGTAAAATGTGGTAAGATGTTAGAGATACACAGGCAGCGCTCAACACTTTTTTATAACATGTTCTTAAAGGCCTACTGAAAGCCACTACTACCGACCACGCAGTCTGATAGTTTATATATCAATGATGAAATCTTAACATTGCAACACATGCCAATACGGCCGGGTTAACTTATAAAGTGCAATTTTAAATTTCCCGCTAAACTTCTATGTATGATGACGTATGCGTGTGACGTCGATGGTTGAAACGGAAGTATTCGGACACATTGTATCCAATACAAAAAAGCTCTGTTTTCATCGCAAAATTCCACAGTATTCTGGACATCTGTGTTGGTGAATCTTTTGCAATTTGTTTAATGAACAATGGAGACTGCAAAGAAGAAAGTTGTAGGTGGGATCGGTGTATTAGCGGCTGGCTGCAGCAACACAACCAGGAGGACTTTGGTTTGGATAGGAGACGCGCTATCCGACGCTAGCCGCCGACCGCATCGATGATCGGATGAAGTCCTTCGTCGCGCCGTTGATCGCTGGAACGCAGGTGAGCACGGGTGTTGATGAGCAGATGAGGGCTGGCTGGCGTAGGTGGAGCGCTAATGTTTTTATCGTAGCTCTGACGAGGTCCCGTAGCTAAGTTAGCTTCAATGGCGTCGTTAGCAACAGCATTGCTAGGCTTCGACAGGCAGCACAGCATTAACCGTGTAGTTACAGGTCCAGTGTTTGGTTCGGTGTCTCCTGACAGTAGTATTGTTGATCTTCTGTCTATCCTTCCAGTCAGGGGCTTATTTCTTTTGTTTCTATCTGCATTTAAGCACGATGCTATCACGTTAGCTCCGTAGCTAAAGTGCTTCACCGATGTATTGTCGTGGAGATAAAAGTCACTGTGAATGTCCATTTTGCGTTCTCAACTCTCATTTTCAAGAGGATATAGTATCCCAGGTGGTTTAAAATACAAATCCGTGATCCACAATAGAAAAAGGAGAGAGTGTGGAATCCAATGAGCCAGCTTGTACCTAAGTTACGGTCTGAGCGAAAAAAGATACGTCCTGCACTGCACTCTAGTCCTTCACTTTCACGTTCCTCATCCACGAATCTTTCATCCTCGCTCAAATTAATGGGGTAATCGTCGCTTTCTCGGTCCGAATCGCTCTCGCTGCTGGTGTAAACAATGGGGAAATGTGAGGAGCCTTTCAACCTGCGACGTCACGCTACTTCCGGTACAGGCAAGGCTTTTTTTTATCAGCGACCAAAAGTTGCAAACTTTATCGTCTGTTCTATACTAAATCCTTTCAGCAAAAATATGGTAATATGGCGAAATGATCAAGTATGACACATAGAATGGACCTGCTATCCCCGTTTGAATAAAAAAATGTCATTTCAGTAGGCCTTTAATGACTAATACGTTAGTGTTTGCAGCTAGGATTTCTCTTCATCCAGATTAGTATTGTTTGGCCTTGGCGGAGGTCTTCACCTCATTGTGTTCCATCCCCACCGGTCTCTTTAGTCAAGTTTGTCCCTTTTCTCACCCCTTCTAGGCAAGAAGAAGTTCAAATTCATGAAGCACAAACGCTCAGGCAGCTCAGACAGCAAAGATCCATCCGGTCAGAAGCACTCCTCTGTGGAGAAAAGCAACCTGTGCATCAACGGCAGCCATGTTTACTGCGAGGAACCTCCGCCTCGCGCCGCTCGCAACGGCTCCAACTTCAGTCTGGCCAGCTCCGGCCACGGGTCTATGGATGACGTTCCGGAAAACTCTCCCCCGTTGGTCAATTCGCTGCCTGCAATAAGGCAGTACACCGCCTGGGAAGAGGAGGAGGAGGAGGAGGAGGATGGGAACGCTAAGGAGGAGATGATTGACAGGTTTGATGAAGAGGAGGGCTGTGGAGAAGAAGAGGAAAGATTAGAAGAGGAGATGAGGAAGGAAGAGAAGGCCAGAAAAGAGGAAGAGGAGATGAGAAGACAAGAAGAAGAAGAAGAGCAGGAGAGGCTGGCAGAGGAAAGGACGAGACAGAAAGAAGAGGAAGAGAATAAAGAAAAGGCAAGGAAGGAGGAGCAAGAGAGGAGACGACAAGAGGAGCTGGGAAGAGCAGAAGAGAAGAGAAGACTGGAGGAAGATGAGAGGAAAAAGGAGGAAGAGAGGAGGAAACAAGAACAGTTGGAAAAATTAGCAGTGGAGAAGAGGAGACAGGAGGAGGAAGAAGAAGAAGAGAGGAGGAATGAAGAAAAGGTGAAAAAGGAGGAAGACGAGATGAGAAGACGAGAAGAAGAAGAAGAGCGGGAAAGACTAGCTGAAGAAAAGAGGAGACAGGAAGAAGAGAGAAGAAATGAAGAAAAGGTGAGAAAGGAAGAAGAGGAGATGATGAGAAGACAAAAAGAAGAAGAGGAAGAGCGGGAAAGACTAGCAGAGGAAAAGAGGAGAAAGGAAGAAGAAGAAGAGATAATAAATGAAGAAAAGGTGAGAAAGGAGGAAGAGGAGATGATGAAAAGACAAAAAGAAGAAGAAGAAGAGCGGGAAAGACTAACAGAGGAAAAGAGGAGAAGGGAAGAAGAGAGGAGAAGAAATGAAGAAAGGGTGAGAAAGGAGGAAGAGGAGATGATGAGAAGACAAGAAGAAGAAGAGCGGGAAAGACTAGCAGAGGAAAAGAGGAGAAAGGAAGAAGAAGAAGAAGCAGAGAGAAGGAATAAAGAAACAATGATGGAGGAGCAAGAGAGGATTAGAAGACAGGAAAAAGAAGAGCTGCGGAGAAAAAGAGTCGCGGAAGAAGAAGAAGAAGAGAGGAAAATGACTGAAGAAAAGGCCAGGAAGGAAGAAGAAGAGCGGATAAGACGAGAAGAAGAAGAGCAGGAAAGACAAGCAGAGGAAAAGAGGAGACGGGAAGAGGAAGAGAGGAGAAGACATGAAGAGAAAGCGAGAAAGACGGAAGAGGAGAGGATGAGAAGGGAAGAAGAAGAAGAACTGGAACGACTAGCAGAAGAAAAGAGGAGGCTGGTGGAAGAAGAGAGAAAAAGGAATGAAGAAAAGATGAAGAAGGAGGAGGAAGAGAGAGTGAGGAGGGAAAAGGAGCTAGAAGGGTTAGCCATAGAGAAGAGGAGACTGCTGGAAGAAGAGAAGGAAAGAAAGACGGAAGAGGAGAGGATGAGACGACAAGAAGAAGAGCTTGAAAGATTAGCATTAGAAGAAGAACAGCACAAGAGGGAGGAAGAGGAGGAGGCGAGGAAGAGAAGGCAAGAACAACTTCTAGAAGAGAAGAAGAAACTGGAGGAAGACGAGAGAAAGGTGGAGGAGGAGAAAGAGAGGATGCGACGACAAGAAGAACAACTTAGAGAAGAACAAGAGAGGAGAGAAGAGGAAGACGAGGAGAGGGTTAGGAAGGAAGAAGATGAGAGGAAAAGAATGGAGGAAGAAGAACAGAGAAGAGGTGAGGAGGAGGAAAGAAAAAGGGAGGAAGAGGAGGAGCGCATGAGGAAGGAGCAAGAAGACATGATTAGGAGAATGGAGGAGAAGAGGAGAGAAGCTGCAGAGAGTCTGACACACGCTCCTTCCACCAATCCTTTTGATGAAGACCATCCTGACTCTACTTCCGGGTCAAAGGGCAGCACACTGGACACAGAGGCCGCCATCTTGGAAAGGTCAGTTTCCACACAGCATGCTAGCACACCACTTCATTATTCTATGTAGACATTATAATCCATTAATAGTAAACCCAATATAAACTGTATATATTAAACATGAATTACTCTTCATGATTCTATGTAGACATTATAATCCATTAATAGTGAGCCCAATATAAACTGTATATATTAAACATGAATTACTCTTCATTATTCTATGTAGACATTACAATCCATTAATAGTGAGCCCAATATAAACTGTATATATTAAACATGAATTACTCTTCATGATTCTATGTAGACATTATAATCCATTAATAGTGAGCCCAATATAAACTGTATATATTAAACATGAATTATAACCGCAGGAGGACAGCAAACCCTGAAAAAGTGTATTTGATGCATCTTAGAAGAGGAACTTGATGCGGACAGGGGGAAGTCATCAATGGTGCAGGATGAGAGCCATATCATTTACATGTGCGCGCACTTCCTGGTTTAGTTTACATCCTGCGGCGCCATGGCAACGTAATCCAAACCTGACAGTTCTGTAGCTGTGTTGGCATGTGAGCGTGTCCTGTCAGCCCAGGTCATCACTCCAGCTGTCATGGCAAATGTATGACAATTGATTAGATTTATTTATTAATGTCATTAATTTTATTGATTTTTATCAATAATGTAGTTTTTTTATTTTACTAACAGGTTGTTTCTCTCAACATAAGATTCATGTAATTAATCCTTTCACCAGTTATTAATGGTAACTGCCACCTTGCACAATGGAATTACAACAGAATGACTCCAAATAAGCCACAAAGTCAGGAATGTTGCAATTTGAGTGTGCTTTTATACCACTTTTGCAGTTACAAGCGCAACATGTTTGTTGTATTATTAATCCTTTCACCGGTTATTAATGGTAACTGCCAAATTGCACAATGGAATTAGAACAGGATGACTCCAAATAAGCCACAAAGTCAGGAATGTTGCAGTTTGAGTGTGCTCTTATGCCACTTTTGCAACTTCAAGCGCAGCATGTTTGTTGTATTAAACTTCTCACTAGTTATTATTGGTAACTGCCACCGTGCACAATGGAATGACTCCAAATAAGCCACAAAGTCAGGAATGTTGCAGTTTGAGTGTGCTTTTATACCACTTGGGCAACTACAAGCGCAACATGTTTGTTGTATTATTAATCGTCTCGCCAGTTATTAATGGTACCTGCCACCGTGCACAATGGAATTACAACAGAATGACTCCAAATAAGCCACAAAGTAAGGAATGTTGCGGTTTGAGTGTGCTTTTATACCACTTGGGCAACTACAAGCGCAACATGTTTGTTGTATTATTAATCCTCACGCCAGTTATTAATGGTAACTGCCACCTTGTACAACGGAATTACAACAGGATGACTCCAAATAAGCCACAAAGTCAGGAATGTTGCAGTTTGAGTGTGCTTTTATACCACTTGGGCAACTACAAGCGCAACATGTTTGTTGTATAATTAATCCTCACGCCAGTCTTTAATGGTAACTGCCACCTTGCACAACGGCATTACAACAGAATGACTGCAAATAAGCCACAGAGTCAGGAATGTTGCCGTTTGAGTGTGCTTTTATGCTAATTTTGCAACTACAAGCGCAGCATGTTTGTTTCATTATTAATCCTCTCGCCAGTTATTAATGGTAACTGCCACCTTGCACAATGGAATTAAAACAGAATGACTCCAAATAAGCCACAAAGTCAGGAATGTTGCGGTTTGAGTGTGCTTTTATACCGCTTTTGCAACTACAAGCGTTTGTATTATTAAACTTCTAATCAGTTATTAATGGTAACTGCCACAGTGCACAATAGAATTACAACAGAATGACTCCAAATAAGCCACAAAGTCAGGAATGTTGCGGTTTGAGTGTGCTTTTATACCGCTTTTGCAACTACAAGCGCAGCATATTTGTTGTATTATTAAACTTCTCACTAGTTATTAATGGTAACTGCCACCGTGCACAACGGCATTACAACAGGATGACTCCAAATAAGCCACAAAGTAAGGAATGTTGCCGTTTGAGTGTGCTTTTATACCACTTTTGCAACTACAAGCGCAGCATGTTTGTTGTATTATTAAACTTCTCGCTAGTTATTAATGGTAACTGCCACCGTGCACAATGGAATTACAACAGAATGACTCTAAATAAGCCACAAAGTCAGGAATGTTGCAGTTTGAGTGTGCTCTTATGCCACTTTTGCAACTACAAGCGCAGCATGTTTGTTGTATTATTAAACTTCTCACTAGTTATTATTGGTAACTGCCACCGTGCACAATGGAATGACTCCAAATAAGCCACAAAGTCAGGAATGTTGCAGTTTGAGTGTGCTTTTATACCACTTGGGCAACTACAAGCGCAACATGTTTGTTGTATTATTAATCGTCTCGCCAGTTATTAATGGTACCTCCCACCGTGCACAATGGAATTACAACAGAATAACTCCAAATAAGCCACAAAGTCAGGAATGTTGCGGTTTGAGTGTGCTTTTATACCACTTGGGCAACTACAAGCGCAACATGTTTGTTGTATTATTAATCCTCACGCCAGTTATTAATGGTAACTGCCACCTTGCACAACGGAATTACAACAGGATGACTCCAAATAAGCCACAAAGTCAGGAATGTTGCAGTTTGAGTGTGCTTTTATACCACTTGGGCAACTACAAGCGCAACATGTTTGTTGTATAATTAATCCTCACGCCAGTTTTTAATGGTAACTGCCACCTTGCACAACGGAATTACAACAGAATGACTGCAAATAAGCCACAGAGTCAGGAATGTTGCCGTTTGAGTGTGCTTTTATGCTACTTTTGCAACTACAAGCGCAGCATGTTTGTTTCATTATTAATCCTCTCGCCAGTTATTAATGGTAACTGCCACCTTGCACAATGGAATTAAAACAGAATGACTCCAAATAAGCCACAAAGTCAGGAATGTTGCAGTTTGAGTGTACTTTCATGCCACTTTTGCAACTACAAGCGCAGCATGTTTGTTGTATTATTAAACTTCTCATCAGTTATTATTGGTAACTGCCACAGTGCACAATGGAATTACAACAGAATGACTCCAAATAAGACAAAGTCAGGAATGCTGCAGTTTGAGTGTGCTTTTATACCACTTGGGCAACTACAAGCGCAACATGTTTGTTGTATAGTTAATTCTCTCGCCAGTTATTAATGGTAACTGCCACCTTGCAGAATGGTACCAAAACAGAGTGACTCCAAATAAGCCACAAAGTCTGGAATGTTTCAGAATTGATGATACGGAATGCTGTAGAGCAGTGGGCGTGTGCCCCTAAACTACTGAAACCATACAGGAACAACATAAGATTCATGTAATTAATCCTTTCACCAGTTATTATTGGTAACTGCCACCTTGCACAATGGAATTAAAACAGGACGACTCCAAATAAGCCACAAAGTCAGGAATGTTTCCATTTGAGTGTGCTTTTGTCACTTTTGCAACTACAAGCGCAGCATGTTTGTATTTTCTCGCCAGTTATTAATGGTAACTGCCACCGTGCACAATGGAATTACAACAGAATGACTCCATATAAGCCACAAAGTCAGGAATGTTGCCGTTTGAGTGTGCTTTTATACCACTTGGGCAACTACAAGCGCAACATGTTTGTTGTATTATTAATCATCTCGCCAGTTATTGATGGTAACTGCCACTGTGCACAATGGAATTACAACAGAATGACTCCATATAAGCCACAAAGTCAGGAATGTTTCAGTTTGAGTGTGCTTTTATACCGCTTTTGCAACTACAAGCGCAGCATGTTTGTTGTATTATTAAACTTCTCGCTAGTTATTAATGGTAACTGCCACCGTGCACAATGGAATTACAACAGAATGACTCCAAATAAGCCACAAAGTCAGGAATGCTGCAGTTTGAGTGTGCTTTTATACCACTTGGGCAACTACAAGCGCAGCATGTTTGTTGTATTATTAAACTTCTCGCTAGTTATTAATGGTAACTGCCACCGTGCACAACGGAATTACAACAGAATGACTCCAAATAAGCCACAAAGTCAGGAATGTTGCAGTTTGAGTGTGCTTTTATGCCACTTTTGCAACTACAAGCGTGACATGTTTGTTGTATAGTTAATTCTCTCGCCAGTTATTAATGGTAACTGCCACCTTGCAGAATGGTACCAAAACAGAGTGACTCCAAATAAGCCACAAAATCTGGAATGTTTCAGAATTGATGATACGGAATGCTGTAGAGCAGTGGGCATGTGCCCCTAAACTGCTGAAACCATACAGGTGCAACATAAGATTCATATAATTAATCCTTTCTCCAGTAATTATTGGTAACTGCCACCTTGCACAATGGAATTAAAACAGGACGACTCCAAATAAGCCACAAAGTCAGGAATGTTTCCATTTGAGTGTGCTTTTGTCACTTTTGCAACTACAAGCGCAGCATGTTTGTATTTTCTCGCCAGTTATTAATGGTAACTGCCACAGTGCACAATGGAATTACAACAGAATGACTCCATATAAGCCACAAAGTCAGGAATGTTGCCGTTTGAGTGTGCTTTTATACCACTTGGGCAACTACAAGCGCAACATGTTTGTTGTATTATTAATCCTCTCGCCAGTTATTAATGGTAACTGCCACCGTGCACAATGGCATTAAAACAGGATGACTCCAAGTAAGCCACAAAGTCAGGAATGTTGCCGTTTGAGTGTGCTTTTATACCACTTTTGCTGCTACAAGCGCAACATGTTTGTTGTATAATTATTCCTTTCACCAGTTATTAATGGTAACTGCCACCTTGCACAATGGAATTACAACAGAATGACTCCAAATAAGCCACAAAGTCAGGAATGTTGCAATTTGAGTGTGCTTTTATACCACTTTTGCAGCTACAAGCGTGACATGTTTGTTGTATGATTATTCCTTTCACCAGTTATTAATGGTAACTGCCACCTTGCACAATGGAATTACAACAGAATGACTCCAAATAAGCCACAAAGTCAGGAATGTTGCAGTTTGAGTGTGCTTTTATACCACTTGGGCAACTACAAGCGCAACATGTTTGTTGTATTATTAATCAATTGTCTCGCCAGTTATTAATGGTACCTGCCACCTTGCAGAATGGTATTAAAACAGAATGACTCCAAATAAGCCACAAAGTCAGGAATGTTGCAGTTGGACTGTGCTTTTATATCACTTTTGCTGCTACAAGCGTAACATGTTTGTTGTATAATTATTCCTTTCACCAGTTATTAATGGTAACTGCCACCTTGCACAATGGAATTACAACAGAATGACTCCAAATAAGCCACAAAGTCAGGAATGTTGCAGTTTGAGTGTGCTTTTATACCACTTGGGCAACTACAAGCGCAACATGTTTGTTGTATTATTAATCCTCTCTTGCCAGTTATTAATGGTAACTGCCACCATGCACAATGGCATTAAAACAGGATGACTCCAAGTAAGCCACAAAGTCAGGAATGTTGCCGTTTGAGTGTGCTTTTATACCACTTTTGCAACTACAACCGCAACATGTTTGTTGTATGATTAATCCTCACGCCAGTTTTTAATGGTAACTGCCACCTTGCACAACGGAATTACAACAGAATGACTGCAAATAAGCTACAGAGTCAGGAATGTTGCCGTTTGAGTGTGCTTTTATGCTACTTTTGCAACTACAAGCGCGGCATGTTTGTTTCATTATTAATCCTCTCGCCAGTTATTAATGGTAACTGCCACCTTGCACAATGGAATTAAAACAGAATGACTCCAAATAAGCCACAAAGTCAGGAATGTTGCAGTTTGAGTGTACTTTCATGCCACTTTTGCAACTACAAGCGCTTGTATTATTAAACTTCTCATCAGTTATTAATGGTAACTGCCACAGTGCACAATGGAATTACAACAGAATAACTCCAAATAAGCCACAAAGTCAGGAATGTTGCGGTTTGAGTGTGCTTTTATACCACTTGGGCAACTACAAGCGCAACATGTTTGTTGTATTATTAATCATCTCGCCAGTTATTAATGGTAACTGCCACTGTGCACAATGGAATTACAACAGAATGACTCCAAATAAGCCACAAAGTCAGGAATGTTGCCGTTTGAGTGTGCTTTTATACCGCTTTTGCAACTACAAGCGCAGCATATTTGTTGTATTATTAAACTTCTCGCTAGTTATTAATGGTAACTGCCACCGTGCACAACGGAATTACAACAGAATGACTCCAAATAAGCCACAAAGTCAGGAATGTTGCAGTTTGAGTGGGCTTTTATGCCACTTTTGCAACTACAAGCGCAGCATGTTTGTTGTATTATTAAACTTCTCGCTAGTTATTAATGGTAACTGCCACCGTGCACAATGGAATTACAACAGAATGACTCCAAATAAGCCACAAAGTCAGGAATGTTGCGGTTTGAGTGTGCTTTTATACCGCTTTTGCAACTACAAGCGCAGCATGTTTGTTGTATTATTAAACTTCTCGCTAGTTATTAATGGTAACTGCCACCGTGCACAACGGTATTACAACAGAATGACTCCAAATAAGCCACAAAGTCAGGAATGTTGCAGTTTGTGTGCTTTTATGCCACTTTTGCAACTACAAGCGCAGCATGTTTGTTTCATTATTAATCCTCTCGCCAGTTATTAATGGTAACTGCCACCTTGCACAATGGAATTAAAACAGAATGACTCCAAATAAGCCACAAAGTCAGGAATGTTGCAGTTTGAGTGTACTTTCATGCCACTTTTGCAACTACAAGCGCAACATGTTTGTTGTATTATTAAACTTCTCATCAGTTATTATTGGTAACTGCCACAGTGCACAATGGAATTACAACAGAATGACTCCAAATAAGCCACAAAGTCAGGAATGTTGCAGTTTGAGTGTGCTTTTATACCACTTGGGCAACTACAAGCGCAACATGTTTGTTGTATTATTAATCCTCTCGCCAGTTATTAATGGTAACTGCCACCGTGCACAATGGAATTAAAACACAATGACTCCAAATAAGCCACAAAGTTGTTGACGTGATGATACGGAATGCTGAAAGCCTTGTTGTCCTTCCCACTGTTTCTCCTCCCCAGCTGTCAAGTGGGGAGCAGAGCCCTTTCTGTGGATGAAAAGAAGCGACCGGCTCCTCCGCCTCCAAGTACGACTGCAGTGGTCAGACCTGACCCACGGCATCCGGCGCTCATCGCCAAGCAAAATAAAGACAAGGAGGTGAAGACGGCCAGTGTTCCACCTCAGAGCCGATCTCTCCCAGATGCAAAAATCCCCAACACTTCCTCAGCAGCCAAACACACAAAGCGTGCAGCACCGTCAATCCCTCGGTCGGACACGTCTTCGAATCCATTTGAAGACGATGAGGAGGAGGAGGAGGACGACGACGCAGCATCCTCACACGATCACACCTCAGTGTCATGGCCTCCACCTGTGTCCCAATCTCCCGATGCGGCGTCTGAAACCAAAGGCAAATCCTCCAAGGCACGCGCACCCGCACCTCCGTCTAAGGCCCTCGCCGCCACACCGAGCACACTAAATAATGAGCCAAACCCTGACCACGCCCACACTGCGCCCGAGGACAGTCGGGCTGCGTCGCACCAGGGGAGTCCGCCGAAGGAAGCTGCATGCCGGAAGAAGGACGTGCCTCCTGTGGCGTTGCGCAGGTGAGGTGGCCATGCTTGGCTTGATGGTGTCCCACACTGAGGGCAATGTACAGCAGTGTTTCCCATAAACTGCCAAGATACCTGTGGCGGTGGGGGCGTGGCTATGGACGTGGTCTCCATGACATCATCAAGTAATTTGCATAATTTACTACAATGATTTGATTTTCTCTAAAAAGGCTAAAAAAATGTATACTTATAATTAATAATAACAGTTTTGTTTTAAACGTCCATCCATCCATCCATTTTACAATATAATTACAACACTTTATGTACATATTTATATACAGATTTGAACAATAAGTTATTCACTGAAATATATTTATTAATTGTGGTTCTTACAAAAAATATATCTTATAAAATATAAAAGCTAAAATGTCTCAAAGGTCTGCCCCTTTAATTAGTGCATACTAAATAATTTAACTTTAGCCTACTACTACAACCATATTATTTACCAGCAACATAAAGTGAAACAGAGGCAGAGGTGTCCTGCCACAGTCAGTAACAAATAAACAGAAAACAGTAGTGGTGGTAGATAGACACAGAGCTTCATCAAACATCTGATCCACTGAACAAAGAGCTCCAAAAATCTTGAAATTTAGACTGCCATCAGTTTTACTCCCTACACTTAACCATGTGTTTCCTACTGCCTGCAGACTTTGCACCCTTTGTTATATACACATGTTGTGTTTCTAATAGAAATACATTGAATAAAGTCAAAGGCAACAAAAGAAGTATCCTACACTTCTCTTTTGTAAAGTCAATCTGAACAGCCGATATTGGCATCTACATCAACTATATGACTTGCCTGAGAAGCTGGAGAGGACAAAAAATATATATCTATTTTATTTATTTATTTATTTTTATTTTTTTTAATTTTATTTGTGGCGGACGTAATTCTTTCGTGGCGGGCCGCCACGAATAAATGAATGTGTGGGAAACACTGTACAGTACAGGCCAAAAGTTTGGACACGCCTTCTCATTTAATGCATTTTCTTTATTTTCATGACTATTTACATTGCAGATTGTCACTGAAGGCATCACAACTTAGTTGTGTACTTAACAAAATAAGGTGAAATAACTGAAAACCTGTTTTATATTCTAGTTTCTTCAAAATAGCCACCCTTTGCTCTGACTACTGCTTTGCACACTCTTTTGCATTCTCTCGATGAGCTTCAAGAGGTAGTCACCTGAAATGGTTTTCACTTCACAGGTGTGCTTTAAGCTCATAATAATACATATATACATACAGTACAGGCCAAAAGTTTGGACACACCTTCTCATTTCAATGCGTTTTCTTTATTTCCTATTGTCACTGAAGGCATCAAAACGATGGGGTTGAGGTGTATATTGTAGCGTCCCGGAAGAGTTAGTGCTGCAAGGGGTTCCGGGTATTTGTCCTGTTGTGTTTATGCTGTGTCCCGAAATGTGTTTGTCATTCTTGTTTGGTGTGGGTTCACAGTGTGGCGCATATTTGTAACAGTGTTAAAGTTGTTTATACGGCCACCCTCAGTGTGACCTGTATGGCTGTTGACCAAGTATGCCTTGCGTTCAATTGTGTGTGTGAAAAGCCGTAGATATTACGTGACTGGGCCGGCACGCAAAGGCAGTGCCTTTTAAGGTTTATTGGCACTCTACTTCTCACTACGTCCGTGTACACAGCAGCGTTTTAAAAAGTCATAAATTTTACTTTTTGAAACCGATACTGATAATTTCCGATATTACATTTTAAAGCATTTATCGGCCGATTAATATCGGCAGTCTGATATTATCGGACATCTCTACTCCAAACACGTCTCTCGTCCCGGCTGCTGCTAATAAGGGCGACAGGTGATTAGATAACAAGCCCCAGCTGGGCAATCTACTCACCTGCCGCGGACTTCAAGCCCCCCCTCCACAGCCCTTTTTAGCCAAAATGCCCCCCCACCCCCCCACCCCCCCACCCCCTGGTTTCATGTATCCTTGTTTTACAGATTTTGATGTGTTTTTTTGCAGACTTCATCCAGTCAAACCCCTCGGTCCTCTGGAGCAGCATCCTCTCTCAGCCATTCCAAGAGAAACCGTTGAACACGCCGGACTCCTCGGTCCAGTTCTAGAGAACACGGAGGTATCTGACAGTCAGATGATGATAGTCGTTTTAAATTGGACTAAAAGATGAACTACTATGCACGTGTGTCTGTTGTCGGTTCTTGCAGGTGAAAGAGAGCAAAGCCAAGGGACCGTACTCCATGCTCACCAAGGAGGAACTCACCTCCCTGGTGGTAAAACAGGAGAGCCAGCTGCGGGAGAAGAACGCCAGGATCGCTCACCTGGAGCAGTACATCGACAACCTACTTGTGCGTGTCATGGAGGAGAAACCCAGCATTCTCATGTCTCTGAAGAAGGTGGTGTAGGTGGATTCTAATGAATATCATGCTATGCGTTACACGTATGTGTGAAAGATGGAAATTCATACACAGACACTCTACCTTTTTCTAAAACTTAGTTACATTCCAGGTTTAAGCAGCGCTGATATATATTTACATGTTTAATGACGCCAACGTTTAAATCAACTGTCTGTCTTCAATGTAAGATTTGCCTTCCAGATGTTTAAAACTATGCAGTTACACGCCTTCTTGCACTGATTTGTTCAATGTTTACATGATGATCTCCAGAAAAAAAGCACTTTACTTGGCTTGCATTATTGCTATTTTTACACTGATGAAGTATTAAACTATGCAAAACTAAATGTCCCTTTTATTATGACTAGAACTTGACGTGTTTTTGTTCAGTCCATCCGTCTTCTTCGGCTTATCCGAGGGAGAGTCGCGGGGGCAGCAGCCTAAGCAGAGAGGCCCACCCAGAGAGCCACCTCATCTGGCTCCCCTCGATGTGGAGGAGCAGCGGCTTTATTTTCAGCTCTTGAATGACGGAGCTTCTCATTTGTGATGTTGTCCTTTCAGTCACAATCCAAAGCTCGTGACCATAGGGGAGGATAGGAACGTAGGTCGACCGGTAAAGTGAGAGCTCTGCCTTCCGGCTCAGCTCCTTCACCACGACGGATCGATACAGGGTCCGCATCACTGTCCGCATTCCCTTCCCTCACCTGTGAACAAGACTCTGAGGTACTTGAACTCCTCCACTTGTTCCTCCCCAACCTGGAGATGGAACTACCCATTTGTGTTCTACTTTATTTGGATACTATAAATGTGCGAATGTTAAAACGACCTTCTTTATTGCGCAATCAGCAGTCAGATAAATACAAAAAAAATAATTTCAGTGTTTTTGTTAATTGTGCAAATACTTTGAATGCTTTTCATTTTAGAGTAATATGGAAAAAAGATGTGATGTCATTACCTAATGGTTGTTTTTTAATGCAATGTGGACTTTAATTTAAAAAAATTTTTTAGTTTATCAGGTGATATATGCAGTAGGCCTACACTAAAACATGTGAATTTCCAAATAAAAGTTGGTTGCATGTAGTGATGTTACTAATGTTTTTGTCACAAGCCAAAAACATGAGAAACTATAGAAAATGACTTTTTCACTGTGAAAAGTACCTTGAAAAACAAAACGTATTTTTGTTTAATATTTTTGAATGTTTTCCATTTTAGAGTAAGGAAAAAAAATGTGATGTCATTACTTAATAGTTGTTTTTTAATGCAATGTGGCCTTTAATTGTGATTTTTTTTTTTTAGTTTAGCAGGGGATATATGCAGTAGGCCTACACTATAAATGTGAATTTCAAAATAAAAGTTATGGTATCTGTTAGTTACATGTAGCGATGTTACAAATGTTTTTGTCACAAGCCAAAAACATAAACTATAGAAAATGACTTTTTCACTGTTACAAGTACCTTGAAAAACAAAAAATATTTTTGTTTAATATTTTTGAATGTTTTCCATTTTAGAGTAAGGAAAAAAGATGTGATGTCATTACCTAATAGTTGTTTTTTAATGCAATGTGGCCTTTAATTTAAATTTTTTTTTTTTTTTTAGTTTATCAGGTGATATATGCAGTAGGCCTACATTAAAAAACGTGAATTTCAAAATAAAAGTTATGGTATGTGTTAGTTACATCATGTAGCGATGTTACAAATGTTTTTGTCACAAGACAAAAACATGAGAAACTATAGAAAATGACTTTTTCACTGTTACAAGTACCTTGAAAAACAAAACGTATTTTTGTTTAATATTTTGAGATTTTTCCATTTTAGAGTTTTATTGAAAAAAGATGTGATGTCATTACTTAATAGTTGTTTTTTAATGCAATGTGGCCTTTAATTGTGATTTTTTTTTTTTAGTTTATCAGGTGATATCTGCAGTAGGCCTACACTAAAAAACGTGAATTTCAAAATAAAAGTTATGGTATCTGTTAGTAGTTACATGTAGCGATGTTACAAATGTTTTTGTCACAAGCCAAAAACATGAGAAACTATAGAAAACGACTTTTTCACTGTTACAGATACCTTGAAAAACAAAATGTATTTTTGTTAAATATTTTTGAATGTTTTCCATTTTAGAGTAAGGAAAAAAGATGTGATGTCATTACTTAATAGTTGTTTTTTAATGCAATGTGGCCTTTAATTGTGATTTTTTTTTTTTTTTAGTTTAGCAGGTCCAGTAGGCCTACACTATAAACGTGAATTTCAAAATAAAAGTTATGGTATCTGTTAGTTACATGTAGCGATGTTACAAATGTTTTTGTCACAAGCCAAAAACATGAGAAACTATAGAAAATGACTTTTTCACGGTTACGTTTTGTTTTTCAAGGTACTTGTAACAGTGAAAAAGTCATTTTCTATAGTTTCTCATGTTTTTGGCTTGTGACAAAAACATTTGTAACATTGCTACATGTAACTACTAACAGACACCATAACTTTTATTTTGAAATTCACATTTTTTAGTGTAGGCCTACTGCATACAACACCTGATTAAATAAATTTTTAAAAAATCACAATTAAAGGCCACATTGTATTAAACAACTATTAGGTAATGACATCACATCTTTTTTCAATATTACTCTAAAATGGAAAACATTGAAAAATATTAAACAAAAATACGTTTTGTTTTTCAAGGTACTTGTAACAGTGAAAAAGTCATTTTCTATAGTTTCTCATGTTTTTGGCTTGTGACAAAAACATTTGTAACATCGCTACATGTAACTACTAACAGATACCATAACTTTTATTTTGAAATTCACGTTTTTTAGTGTAGGCCTACTGCATATATCACCTTAAAAAATAAATTTAAAAAAATCCCAATTAAAGGCCACATATCATTAAAAACAACTATTAGGTAATGACATCACATCTTTTTTCAATATAACTCTAAAATGGAAAACATTCAAAAATATTAAACAAAAATATGTCTTGTTTTTCAAGGTACTTGTATTTTTGTTTAATATTTTTGAATGTTTTCCATTTTAGAGTAATATTGAAAAAAGATGTGATGTCATTACCTAATAGTTGTTTTTTAATGCAATGTGGTCTTTAATTGTGATTTTTTTTTTTTTTTTTTAGTTTATCAGGTGATATATGTAGTAGGCCTACATTAAAAAACGTGAATTTCAAAATAAAAGTTATGGTATGTGTTGGTTACATCATGTAGCGATGTTACAAATGTTTTTGTCACAAGCCAAAAACATGAGAAAGTATAGAAAATGACTTTCACTGTTGGATACCTTGAAAATACTAAACGTATTTTTGTTTAATGTTTTTGAATATTTTTCATTTTAGAGTAATATTGAAAAAAGATGTAATGCCATTGCCTATAGTTTTTTTTGTTTATGCAATGCGGCCTTTAATTGTGATCTTTTAGTTTATCAGGTGATATATGCAGTAGGCCTACACAAAAAAAAACGTGAATTACAAAATAAAAGTTATAGTATCTGTTAGTTACATGTCGTGATGTTACAAATGTTTTTGTCACAAGCCAAAAACATGAGAAACTATAGAAAATTACTTCACTGTTACAGATACCTTTGAAAAACAAAACTTATTTTTGTTTAATATTTTTGAATGTTTCCCATTTTAGAGTAATATTGAAAAAAGATGTGATGTCATTACCTAATAGTTGTTTTTTAATGCAATGTGGCCTTTAATTGTGATGTTTTTTTTAGTTTTTCAGGTATATGCAGTGTAGGCCGGCTAGGCCTAGTGTAGACTACACTAAAAAAATGTGAATTTCAAAATAAAAGTTAAGGTATCTGTTAGTTACATGTAGCGATATTTCAAATGTTTTTTTGTCACAAGCCAAAAACATGAGAAACTATACAAAATGACTTTTTCACTGTTACAAGTACCTTGAAAAACAAAACGTATTTTTGTTTATTTTTGAATGTTTTCCACTTTAGAGTAATATTGAAAAAAGATGTGATGTCGTTGCCTATAGTTGTTTTTGTTTATGCAATGCGGCCTTTAATTGTGATCTTTTAGTTTATCAGGTGATGGACCCAGTAGGCCTACACAAAATAATAAATAAATAATGAGTCACATTTGTAACGGACTTTACATTTGTTAAAATCTCAAAGTGCTACAAAGTACTATAAAAAATAAAAAAAATAAAAATAGCAAATTAGAATATATAATAAAAAATTTAAATACAAATTAAAACATGAAAAACACTAGATAAAACAGAAACGTATATAAAAAATAGAAATAAAAGTATGAAAGCACTGGATAAAACAAATAGGCAAGCAGTGTATTTAAAAACAAGAAGGGAGAGAAATTAGATACAAGCTGTGCTGAAAAGATGGGTTTTTAGTCCCTTCTTAAAACGGTCGACCGACAGTTGTGCTCTAAGATGGTCGGGGAGTGCGTTAATTCCAGAGTTCGGGTGCGGTCGAGCAGAAAGCCCAAAAAAACGTGAATTACAAAATAAAAGTTATATGGTATCTGTATGTATTACAAATGTGTTTACGTTAACGAGGGCATGTCTCCAAAAAAAGATGACTTTTTCAATGTTAGTTACCTTGAAAAACAATAAAACGTATTTTTTTTCTCGTAATATTTATTGCTGTAGTTACATTGTAGTCACATATTTGTTTAGTATTCATCACTTCACTGTATTTGTATTGTGTCGTAAAGCGGAAGCTGTCTTTCTTGGTATATATATCTACACGGAACTATTTTGGTGTTGCTCTTACCATAGCTTCCGCTAAACTTCCGGGTTTGCCGGCGTGAGTTTTGAGAACGTTTCAAACGTTACTACAGTTGACGGCGGCATTTTACACACACTCAACATGTCCGCGGCAGCTTTAAAATGTCCCGGCTGCGGTTCTTCCAACGTCGTGGAGGACGACTTGCACGCACAACGGCAGCTGGTTTGTGCCGACTGCGGCGCGGTGGTGTCGGAGGGGCTTTTGACCCATGATACCTTCGAAGGCAGAGGTACGAAGCTACTAACATATGATCATCTATATATTCATTTATTTTTATTTGAGCTCATTTATTTTAATTTTTTGTTAATCAGTAATTATATATACATATATATACTTTATTTAAAAATTTTAGTTGGAGGTTTTCTATAAACTATCTCTACTCATCTATGTACTGTCAGGTTTTTGTTCTTTTATTTACTCATGTTTGCTTATTGTCTGAACATTTCTATATCACTGCATACAATTTATGCAGAAAATGATTAGCAAGTGTAACGGTACACAAATATTCGGTTCGGTACATACCTCGGTTTAGAGGTCACGGTTCGGTTCATTTTCGGTACGGTAAGAAAACAACAAAATATACATTTTTTGGTTATTTATTTACCAAATTTATAAACAATGGCTTCATCCTTTTAACATTGGGAACATTATAATAATTCTGCCTATATTAATCCACATTAAACTGCCTCAAATTGTTGCTCAGATTAAATAAAATGACAAAACTTTTCTTCTACATCAAGGGTGTCCAAAGTGCGGCCCGGGGGCTATTTGCGGCCCGCAGCTAATTGTTTACCGGCCCGCCACACATTCTGCAAAAATTGCAAAATTGATAATATTGCAAAAATTAAAAAAAAACATTTAAAAATTAAAGCTGCAAGCAGCGTTGGTCGGGTCCGCATTTTGGCTGGTGCTAGTCCTAGGTGTCCCAATACTTTTGTCCAGTGGTAGTCCTGAGTGAGACCTACATAGAGGTTTTTGTTTCGTGTCGCTATGATATTCGTACTGGGAGTTAGAGGAAGTTGTGTCTGTGTTTTTTTCCTAGGTGTTGCGGCACAGTGGTTGTTTTCTTTGAAGGCGCGTAAAATCACAGCAGCGGAGCAGCTTTAGTGCTGCGGGTCTTTGAAGGCTCGTTCAATCAAAACGGTAGCACTAAACGAAACGCCGTCTGCAACTTTTAATCAGAAGGGTTCAATCCCTCTCCTGTAGTAGTTTGAAGCCGAAACGACAAACGCGCTCAGAGGAGATAATGTTTGATGTTTGGTGACCGGTTTTAACAAAAATTTTGTTTTGAAGGAGGGATTGCAAACTTCCTGTTGATTTTTGCTGAAGGATGTCAATCTATGAAATGTAGGTCTAGGTGAGACATACATAGAGGTATTTGTTTCATGTCTCTAAGACGTTCCTGCCGGAAGTTACAAGCAGTTTTGTTTTAGTTTTCCTCTGAGGAGCAGTTTTTTTCTCTGTTTTATTCAAAAATTGCGCTAGAGCACAATTTTGAGTTTTGGGGTTCGTTTTTTTTTAGATCGCAATTTCCACCAGTCCCGATGTGTGTGAGAAGTTTGGTGAGTTTTGAAGTATATTAAAAGGGTTAAATTACAGCTCAAAGAGGCAAAAATGAGTGTTTTTAGTACATTTTTGTCTTAAATGGGAAATTGCCAACTTCCTGTTGGTTTTTGCCCGAGGATAGATAGATAGATAGTACTTTATTGGATGTGTCATTATGAATTGTAGGTCTAAGTGAGACCTACATACAGGTTTTTGTTTCATGTCTCTACGACCTTCCTAGTGGGAGTTACAGGCAGTTTGTTTTTGTTTTTTCCTAGGGGGCGCTAGAGCGCAATTTTGATTTTTGGGGTTTGGTTTTTTTATTAGATGGCAATTTTCGCAGGTCCTGATGTGTGTGTCAAATTTGGTGAGTTTTGAAGCATGTTAAGTGGGTCAAATTAGAGTTTTTTGTGGCGGCGGAATAATAATAATAATAATAAAGAATAATAAAACCTTACAATTTCAATAGTGTCCTTAAGGGAGTCCTTTTGCAATGGTCCTGTGCGGACCCTAAAAAGTGGAATGAGGTGAAATTTAACAAGAAAAAGTTGCAATGTTGACACAAAGCTGCCATGCAGGCTGTTTTTTTTCTTTTGTCTTTTTTTTTCTTTTTTTTGCCATTGCTAAAAAAAAAAAAAAGACTAAAAATCTGTTATAATGAATTATTACTTTAAAAATATCACTTTAAAATGTTTTATGTAGAAAAAATATTGCATATATTGTGTGGTTGCCATATAAAAACATCAAAGTTTTATTTGACAAAAGAGCATAAAACAAAGAAAATAATAGTTCAAACGTAAAATCGACAGATATATCTGAAGTTGATCTTGTAATTTAAGTGTTAAAAGTTTTAAAAAAAAACTAATAAAAATGTATCACTTTATGAGTGGGGGACCTTTTGGATCCCAAACATATTTAGTAGGATTTTATTTAACTTTTCACTGTGATTACTCAAAAATATTAAAGAATTAAAATCAATGGTGTCCTGCATTATTGATCTTTTAAGGCTCTAATTACTAAATACTGCATATTTCAGTTTTACTATTAAAAACAAAGTTGTCTTTGATAGAAAACCTTTTTTTTTTTAACTTTATATCAACCTCAAGTTGATATAGAGATTTACTGTAAGCGTTAAATAAAAAATAATAATAATAATTTGACTTATTTTTAACAATTTAATGACTGAGACCCTTTACAGTCCCTGGGAGCCCTAAAGGTTAAAAAAAAAAAATCCATATATTTTAAGGTTTGAAAATGAAAAATATCAAAATGGCCCCCGCATGCTTAAATTTTTCCGTGTACGGCCCTCAGTGGAAAAAGTTTGGACACCCCTGTTCTACATATAAAAAGTGCAACATTAAACAGTTTCAAGTCAACTCATCATGCTTAATTTATTACAGCATTTGGGAAGCCTGTAGTTGATTTTTATTATGTAAATGTTATATTTTTATCAACATGTGATAGCAGGGACCCTGCCATTCAAAACTAAGCGGCTCCATTACTAATGATTAATGTAACTATAGCTGAAAAAATAGTACAATAGCAATAGGAGAGACTATTCATCCCTGAACACCATGGAGTTCGTGTAGGCTTAATGATGCAGTTCCGCAGCCTCAGAAGCAGAACCTCCAGGTTCTGTAACAGCTTCTTCCCTCAGGCCGTAAGACTCTTGAACACATCATAATTATCCCCTCAACTCCCCACAAAATGGATTAACTCGCTGGAATAAAAAAGACAATACAACATACCGGTACATCCATAAACGTGGATGCATGTGAAAACGTGCAATATATTTATCTGTACAGTAACCTATTTATTTATTTATATATGCACCTTATTGCTTTTTTATCCTGCACTACCATGAGCTAATGTAACGAAATGTTGTTCTTATCTGTACTGTAAAGTTCAAATTTGAATGACAATAAAAAGGAAGTTTAAGTCTAACATTATATCAACTATCAGAGACAGAAACTCTTCATTTAACATAATGTCCTTTTTTGCTGCTTCAACACAGCTCAATCAACACAGAAAAAGGGAAAGTGAAATAACAGACAGACAGGGCTTTGCTGTCCGTAACACACACACCGCAAAATGAGCTAACGTTACGCTAAAATAAATATGTAATGATAACTTGAAGTACAAAAGTAAGCAGCTAAATGGAGGGGAAGAAAGAAAAGCGGACTATTTTAACCTTGTAGATTGTTATTGTAACGATAGTTTAAGCTTTATCGGTGTGCCATGTGTTACCCAGTTACCCCTGGGGGCAACAACATTAGTAAATGTTTTGTGAAACGTTATTATATGCATGAGTGTATGTATACTTGTGTGTATGTATTGTATTTGTGTATGTATGTGGGAGCGTATGCATGAATGAATGTATTTATGTACAGTACAGGCCAAAAGTTTGGACACGCCTTCTCATTCAATGTGGTTTCTTTATTTTCATGACTATTTACATTGTAGATTGTCACTGAAGGCATCAAAACTATGAATGAACACATGTGGAGATATGTACTTAACAAAAAAAGGTGAAATAACTGAAAGCATGTTTTATATTCTCGTTTCTTCAAAATAGCCCGTCTTTGCTCTGATTACTGCTTTGCACACTCTTGGCATTCTCTCAATGAGCTTCAAGAGGTAGTCACCTGAAATGGTTTTCACTTCACAGGTGTCATCGTTTTGATGCCTTCAGTGACAATAGGAAATAACGAAAAACGCATTGAAATGAGAAGGTGTGTCCAAACTTTTGGCCTGTACTGTATGTATGTATGTATGTATGTATGAATAATTGTGTGTACACTACCGTTCAAAAGTTTGGGGTCACCCAAACAATTTTGTGGCATAGCCTTCATTTCTAAGAACAAGAATAGACTGTCGAGTTTCAGAGGAAAGTTCTCTTTTTCTGGCCATTTTGAGCGTTTAATTGACCCCACAAATGTGTTGCTCCAGAAACTCAATCTGCTCAAAGGAAGGTCAGTTTTGTAGCTTCTGTAACGAGCTAAACTGTTTTCAGATGTGTGAACATGATTGCACAAGGGTTTTCTAATCATCAATTAGCCTTCTGAGCCAATGAGCAAACACATTGTACCATTAGAACACTGGAGTGATAGTTGCTGGAAATGGGCCTCTATACACCTATGTAGATATTGCACCAAAAACCAGACATTTGCAGCTAGAATAGTCATTTACCACATTAGCAATGTATAGAGTGTATTTCTTTAAAGTTAAGACTAGTTTAAAGTTATCTTCATTGAAAAGTACAGTGCTTTTCCTTCAAAAATAAGGACATTTCAATGTGACCCCAAACTTTTGAACGGTAGTGTATGTATTTGTGTGGCTACCACTTTTGCAGTGGTTAACTTCATTATCCACCACCAGGGGGCGTTCAAGTGGCCGAGCATAAAAGTGGTTGCCATTGACCACTTTTGATTCTTTGTATTTCTTTTCTGTCATGTTGGATCTTGCAACTGCAACCCTGTGATGTTGCCTAATGTAACTTTTTATACATGTCCAAAACAGACCACACCATACTATATCAATTGTATCCCATTAGCATAATGTGAGGTGCAAACTGACTAATAGCTTTTTTCCATGCGTTTTTTTTTTTTTTTACAGATGTTAGCTACAGTTGGACAGCAGCCGTGGCTAAAAAGCCCTGTTTAAACCAGATAAACGGTGAGCTAATCACTTAAGTGTTTGTTTAAACACGCTGCCGTGATTTATCGTCCACTTTTGTCCCACCCGCACAGGCCAGCAGCGAGTCAAAGCCATATGCCGAGCTCTCCGGGTCAGCAAGGAGATCGAGGACCAATCGAAGACGTACTTTGCGCAGGCCTACGAGCACCAGAGCTTCATCTACGTCAGCCTGCAGAAGAAGGAGAACCTGGCCGGCTGCTGCGTCCTGCTCAGCTGTAGGCAGCTGGATTGGCCCATCACCATGGGAACCATCAGCTGCCTACTAGAGGCGGACACGTTGATGGTGGGGGCCGTTTACCAGGAATTGATCAAGAGTCTCAAGATCCAGGCGCCGCTCGTCAACGTCACCGACTTAATGGAGGCACATTGTCAAGAGTAAGTAGTAAGGCACGTTGTCAAGAGTAAGTAGTAAAGCAGCGGTGATTTGGTGCAAAAAAAAGGTAAAAGGGGCTTTTTAATGACAGTAATATGTCTTCCTGGAGCCTGTTTATGAGCAGAAAATATGAGAAAAAGCCATCATATTCCTTACTTGCTCATGCCAGTTTTAAGAGAAAAGGCTGCACAACACGTCTTAAAATACATAGTATAATATGGGCCCTTTTTAATGAAAATTATGTTTTGGTTTTTTTAAAACGCAGTGAAACCTCAAAATTAGTCTTAACTTGTACAATTTGCAAACCAATGCAAATTCAAATATTATAAAAATTAAAGGCCTACTGAAATGAATTTTTTTTATTTAAACGGGGATAGCAGATCTATTCTATGTGTCATACTCGATCATTTCGCGATATTGCCATATTTTTGCTGAAAGGATTTAGTATAGAACAACGACGATAAAGATTGCAACTTTTGGTATCTGATAAAAAAAAAGGCTTGCACCTACCGGAAGTAGCGTGACGTAGTCAGTTGAACATATACGCAAAGTTCCCTATTGTTTACAATGATGGCCGCATGAAGTGAGAGAGATTCGGACCGAGAAAGCGACAATTTCCCCATTAATTTGAGCGAGGATGAAAGATTTGTGGATGAGTAAAGTGCAAGTGAAGGACTAGTGGGGAGTTGAAGCTATTCAGGTAGGGAAGATGCTGTGAGAGGCGGGGGTGACCTGATATTCAGCTGGGAATGACTACAACAGTAAATAAACACAAGACATATATATACTCTATTAGCCACAACACAACCAGGCTTATATTTAACATGCCACAAATTAATCCTGCATAAAAACACCTGCGTGTTTGTTATGCTAGCTCCTAGCTCCTCTGCTAGCTCCTAGCTCCATAGAACACGCCAATACAATTCAAACACCTGATCAACACACACAATCACTCAGCCCAAAAGACCGTTCACCTAACCCAAGGTTCATAAAGCTTATATATTTTTAAAAAGTTACGTACGTGACGCGCACGTACGGTACGGTACGTGTTATGCTAGCTCCTAGCTCCTATGCTAGCTCCTAGCTCCATAGAACACGCCAATACAATTCAAACACCTGATCAACACACACAATCACTCAGCCCAAAAGACCGTTCACCTAACCCAAGGTTCATAAAGCTTATATATTTTTAAAAAGTTACGTACATACGCAAAAAAAAGTTGCGCACATACGGTCAAGCGATCAAATGTTTAGAAGCCAAAGCTGCATACTCACAGTAGCACGTCTGCGTCTTTGTCATCCAAATCAAAGTAATCCTGGTAAGAGTCTGTGTTGTCCCAGTTCTCTACAGGCGTCTGTGTATCGAAGTCAAAAGTCCTCCTGGTTAGAGTCTCTGTTATCCGAGTTCTTCCATCTTGACTGCATCTTTCGGGAATGTAAACAAAGAAGCGCCGGCTGTGTACTGTTGTGGCTGACTACGTTCGAAAAATACGTCCATTTCGCACCGACAACTTTCTTCTTTGCTTGCTCAGCTTCCTTCTCCATAATGCAATGAACATGATTGAAACAGATTCACGAACACAGATGTCCAGAATACTGTGGAATTATGAAATGAAAACAGAGCTTTTTCGTATTGGCTTCAATGTGGAAGGCATACCCGTGTTCGCCGGTCTACGTCACGCGCATACGTCATCCTCAGAGGCGTTTCGAACCGGAAGTTTAGCGGCAAATTTAAAATGTCACTTTATAAGTTAACCCGGCCGTATTGGCATGTGTTATAATGTTAAGATTTCATCATTGATATATAAACTATCAGACTGCGTGGTCGGTAGTAGTGGGTTTCAGTAGGCCTTTAATAAAGCGATGCAGCATCTATATTAATAGTGAGTGCACCATTTAGTTGTCTTTTTACCATTTAATATACAGTGGCTAGCTTATTTTTACTAATTTAAAAATGTTAAAAAGCACAAAGTATACATTTCAGGCTGCGTCAGACAACAAATTTTTTTTTTTTTTTAAATTGTTTTGATTGATTTTTTTTTTACTCTTTTAAGTTAAAAATCTCCCTCCAGGATTTTGCAGCATTTTCCAAAAGTTGCGATGCTTTAAGGCTATTTCTGTTAACATTACATCCGCTTGTGATTTTAATAATTTTTGATCAGTTTTATGTGTTTTTTGCAATCCTGTTGGCAGACAGCACAGGATGACTTTACTTGCATCTTGAATTAAAACATTTTTAACATTGACTACTATTTACCAGGTTCTCTCTTGAGCTTTTTTGAGATGCCTGAATTTGCAGGAGTTCTTCCCAAAATGCAATGGAAACTGTAGGGGTTTTTTGGGGGGGTAAAAGTTGCAATTAATTGTTGTGACTTTCTGTCTGTAATTATGATAGGGAAATTAGCTGAATTAAAGGTAATTAATTTTAACAAAAAGAGTGAAAAAAAAATTAACTAACATGGCAAACAAAAATGTCCAAAATAGGCTTTATTCAGTCACGTGTGAGTTACTGCAAAGGAATACTACAAATTAAATGAAATCCCTGCTCAAACATGGGAAAAAAAACCTTCACAGTTAAAAATAATTTATGCTAAAGAAATGTAAACACTAGAAATACTCTTTAAAGCTTAAATAAAGCTTAAAGCCGACGGTTAGTAATACCGTCTAATTTTTTAATTACAGAAAAAACGTAATTTATTCAGGCGCATGCGCACTAGCGTCGTTTGGCTTGATAATCATAGCGGACAAGCTACACAGACTTTGCTCCAGTGATTTCCCCTCGGAGTAAACGAAGCCAAGCGCTTGGTTTAACGTCATTTTCCCTCACTTCCTGCTGTGCGTTTAAGAGCGCACTGCTGCGTTTAGATGGAGACAGGTGTGGACAATATTGGCGACAGACGCACTTGGCCCCACACTAAAAGCATACAGCGAAGGAGAAAACTATTTGATGTTGCTTTTATTTTGTCAATACAGCGTCCATCAGCTGCTGTGACTGAGAGTTAATGAGGTGAGGAAACATGCAGCAGTTGATGTGTCGTGAACGTTGTCACAACTTGTTTATAAAGTCTTTACTTTGTTTACCGGGATGCTCACTCATACTTTATTTAACTGCAAACTGTATCAGTGTTCAAATAACATCAATACTAGCTAAAATGTTTTGTCATCCCATCGAATTGAACGCAAGCTGTGAAGATTGTGTGTTCGATGTGAGAGGTGTCACTCCTCTTTATTTAGGTTGGCCAAACTGTTGTACTGATAGGAGGCGTTGGAGAAGAACAAAGCTTGTTTATTAGACTTCATCGTCATTAGCCAAACTGCTTTGAGTTTTATATTAACATCAAAAAGTAAACGCCATGTTCTTTTTACATTTCCTGTGTTTTTGTCATGTCACAAAGGTGTCACTTCAAAAACCATTCATGTGACACAACATTTTGTTGATGTTTTATTGTGTAGTTAATTCTTATACGACATATTTTCTGCTCAAACTCTTAATGGGTCTGCCCCGATACAGCATCTACATGTACACATAAATGTACATTACTTAAAAACATAGATAAATAATTAAATTAACAAATGAGTAAAATGTAATGATTTAATTAGTAAAATTAGAGATAAAGGCACCATGGAAGTGACAAAAAGCTGAATTTAAAAAAACAGTTTGTATATATATATATATATATATATATATATATATATATATATATATGTATATATATATATATATATATATATATACAAACTGTTTTTTAAATTATTATATACCGTATTTTTCGGACTATAAGTCGCAGTTTTTTTCATAGTTTGGCCGGGGGTGCGACTTATACTCAGGAGCGACTTATGTGTGATATTATTAACACATTGCCGTAAAATATCAAATAATATTATTTAGCTCATTCACGTAAGAGATTAGACGTATAAGATTTCATGGGATTTAGCGATTAGGAGTGACAGATTGTTTGTTAAACGTATAGCATGTTCTATATGTTATAGTTATTTGAATGACTCTTACCATAATATGTTACGTTAACATACCAGGCACGTTCTCAGTTGGTTATTTATGCCTCATATAACGTACACTTATTCAGCCTGTTGTTCACTGTTCTTTATTTATTTTAAATTGCCTTTCAAATGTCTATTCTTGGTGTTGGCTTTTATCAAATAAATGTCCCCAAAAAATGCGATTTATACTCCAGTGCGACTTATATATGTTTTTTTCCTTCTTTATTATGCATTTTCGGCCGGTGCGACTTATACTCCGGAGCGACTTATACTCAGAAAAATACGGTATATTTATATATTATATATATTTATATTTTACATATTTATATATTTTATATATAGATATATATTATATATTTTTTATTTATATATATAAATATATATATATAATATATATTTATATATATATATTATATATTTATATATATATATTTTATATATATATATATATAATGTATATTTATATATATACATATATATTTTTTATTTATTTATTTATTATAGTTTATAAACATATACATATAATATACATTTATATATATATTTATATATATATATATATATATATATATATATATACTGTGTATATATTAGGGCTGCAACTAACGATTAATTTGATAATCGATTAATCTGTCGATTATTACTTCGATTAATGATCGGATAAAAGAGACAAACTACATTTCTATCCTTTCCAGTATTTTATTGAAAAAAAACCGCATACTGTCACCATACTTATTTTGATTATTGTTTCTCAGCTATTTGTACATGTTGCAGTTTATAAATAAAGGTTTATTTAAAAAAAAAAAAAAAAAAAAATGTTTTAATTTTTTTTTTTAAAGCCTCTGCGCATGCGCATAGCATAGATCCAACGAATCGATGACTAAATTAATCGGCAACTATTTGTATAATCGATTTTAATCGATTTAATTGATTAGTTGTTGCAGCCCTAGTATATATATATATATATATACATATATATATATATATATATATATATATATATATATATATATATATATATATATATATAAAATGTTTGCCTTGGTGCCCTTCTAACTTGCCTTGATGCCCTGAAATATGAGTCCTCCTTTAAGGCAACACTTGCCTTGACCTTAAAAAGTAAAAATTTGAGGCCTGATTTTATACGTGTTTTCTTTTCTTCTCATCAGATATAAAATAACCCCCCATGACGTGCATGAAGACCTTGCCGAGGACCACCGTGATTTGAACAAACGAGCCCTGGCCTTGGTGGAAGTGGCCGCCGACTCCTTGATCGTGACAGGGCGCAAACCCATCCCCTTGATGATGGCCACGGTCTTCCTGGCCTGGCAGTCCTTGAACCCCAACCGGGTTCGCCTCAAAATGACCCTGGAGAAGTTCTGTCTCATCGCCAAGATGAGGAAGCACAAGGCGGCCATGACGAGAGTGGCCGAGATAAAAGGGGCGCTCTGCAAACTGGGCAAGGAGATCCCCTGGGTCACGGACGCGGTGACTCCGGAGAACGTCGTCAAGCACGTGGAGGATATCGTCGAGAACAGGTCCGCTTTGTTACGGAGCGCTTTGAGGACCCATGAGGCGGCTTTGCAGCAGGACAGTGGCGAGCCGACAACACCCGAAAAGGCTGAGCAGCCAGCGGACGACGAGAGTGAAGCTGCTCAGCGTCCGCAACCAAACTGGGGGGACAGGGTGCTTTTCGCACCACCGTGCGTGACTCGCCCCAAGAAAAGGAAATTGGAGCCGGAAAGTCTGAAAGATGTGACGGGAGACGAGGACATCTCTGATGGGGAGATCGATTCGTACATTCGCACCCCGCGGGAGGCCAGGGAGTTCGCTTTGTCGCAGGCGGCGTTGCTGACGCAGAGTGAGACCAGCAAATGAGGTCAGTGAGGAATGACGCTGTAGTCCACACACAAAATGATGTACGTCTATCCCAAATTATTGCTGTACACCAGCTGCACCCCCACCAAAAAAATAGACATTATAAGAGAGATGTGCAAGGTCAGCAAAATTAAGCACATAATGTCCATTTTGGAGAGAGAGTGCAACATTATGGATATATTTGTATTTATTGTTTGTAATTATGTTATATTATTGCAAATTTCTCAGCACATTATGTTCAGTAATGCAACTTTTTGTATATGGTGTTTAAAAGAAAGAAATAAAAACCCATTTACCTCTAAAGGCCTAGTGGCCACATGCGTGGACAGCACCTTTTAGCTCTTATTTCCAAAAATTGTGTACACTACTGAATTGGGGTCTTTTGGCCGCTTATGTGGACACTTATACTGCCATCTGGTGGTGTCAGAAGAGTATAACATACAATGGAATTTGGAAAAAAAAAAAGTGTAAAAATAAAAATTAGCACGTCACTACACATGAAGTACACGTTTGTGTACTTATGGACTAAGTACATCATATCAAAAGATGATTCTTAGTTTGTATTCTAATTAGGGTCCAATAAGCCCAAATAGCAAAGAGAAATTAAAAAAAAGCATGTAAACAAACAGCTTGGGCCTTAAGAGGTTAAATAATTACTGAAATGTGTCATTAATTAATTATAATTGGATGAAATACATAATTAAGGTGTCATTAATTTAAAAGTACATTTAATTATTTGATAAATTATTATTATTCAATTAATTATTTCATGATTTAATGAATTATTTCACGTTTAAATGATCCCACATATTCATGAAATAAATAAAATAGTGAAATAATTATACAATGAATTTATTAGATTTTTCATCAAGTCATAAAGTAGTTTTTTAAATTGGGAAGTAATGTGAAATAATTACATCATCAAATAATGAATTGACAATACAAAATGATTAATTAGATAGTGAAATAATTAACTAAAGGATTAAATAATAACATATCATTTTTAATTGTGTCCCATTTGACCCTCCATACTATTTTAGTTTCACCATGTTTATTTATTATTGCTGTTTTGGGGGGGGGGATATTCAACTATAAAAGTGGTTGTATATGTTTATTAAAAATATATGTAGGAAGATACACAAACTGAATCCAATATTCTAGTCTTTTTTTTTTTTTTTTTGCTTCAGTCTTTATTCATAACGTCTGTCATAATACACAGTTGATTTATATACAGCAGCAAATATGAGGAGAGTGAAACAAAAACAGATTTCACAGTAATAAAATCACCACCTAAAGAAGCTTTGCTCCACTTGAAACACCCAAATCTGCATATTTTGCACCAAATATCAGCAATACAGGCATTCTTCCTTCAAAACATCTTCACGACAAGCGTTAAAAACATGTCCATTATTTGGATTCAAGTCAATTCATTGTAAACATGATGACAAATAACGCCATACAATTACTGAGCGGCCCGCAATATCCATTAGGCAAAGCGGTAAAAAGGTTGTCCATCACAATATCATCGTCCAACGAGACAACATAAGACAATAAATTAAATGGCACACAAGCAGGCAACACAAATCATCAGCGATTGATTACAAAACTTCACAGCGGAATTCACACATTTCCTTGCTGCCGCTTGTTGCTAGGCAGACTTTATAAGGCTCGGTCATAAGGGTGTGACAGCACACCATAATCACGGTTTGTTCGGTACGTATCTCGGTTATAAAGTCACGGTTTGGTTCATTTTTGGTACAGTTATGAAACAAAATTCCAAACATAACCGCTCTGCTTTAATCTAAAGGCCTTAGTGGCCACATGCGTGGACAGCACCTTTTAGCTCTTTTTTCCAAAATTGTGTACACTACTGAATTGGGGTCTTATGCCGACATATGGACACTAATACTGCCATCTGGTGGTGTCAGAAGAGTATAACATACAATGGAATTTGGAAAAAAAAAAGTGTAAAAATAAAAATTAGCATGTCACTACACATGAAGTACACGTTTGTGTACTTATGGACTAAGTACATCATATCAAAAGATGATTTTTTGTTTTTATTCGAATTAGGGTCCAATAAGCCCAAATAGCAAAGAGAAATTAAAAAAAGCATGTAAACAAACAGCTTGGGCCTTAAGAGGTTAAATGTTTTATATATATATATATATATATATATATATATATATATATATATATATATATATATATATATATATATATATATATATATATATATATATATATATATATATATATATATATATATATATATATATATATATATATATATTAGGGCTGCAACAACTAATCGATTAAATTGATTAAAATCGATTATAAAATTTTTTTAATATTTTATTTTATTTTATTATTTTTTTAAATAAACCTTTATTTATAAACTGCAACATGTACAAACAGCTGAGAAACAATAATCAAAATAAGTATGGTGCCAGTATGCTGGGTTTTTTCAATAAAATACTGGAAAGGACAGAAATGTAGTTTGTCTCTTTTATCCGATTATTAATCGATTAATCGAAGTAATAATCGACAGATTAATCGATTATCAAATTAATCGTTAGTTGCAGCCCTAATATATATATATATATATATATATATATATATATATATATATATATATATATATATATATATATATATATATTATAGCGAAACATGCTAGCAAACGTCTAGAGGGTAATTACTTTAATTATTGAAATATTATTTCATCTTTAGGAAGAAGTAGTTCCCTATTGACTGAAGTGTAGCATTAATAGGTCCATTCTTCTGAACCTCACAGTAATATCTGATTGAATGCTAAAAACTTTATGACAGATTGCCTTAAAACGGAATGGAATTTAATTTTTTTTTTACTGAATGAGACACCCAGAATGTACATTAAAATAAAGAATGTACGATTTACAATATTAACTATGAAGGATAAAACACTGAATATTGACAACATATGAACGTCACACTCCCTCTCCATTGACATATTTTACAATCAAGCAAAAACGCAACAAAAACAGCAAAATATGAACACAAAGGGTAAAAAAAAAATAGTCCCTGACACTCACATTTCAGGCTGACACTCTGTGGAAACGCTCCCCACCCACACTGCTCGGTGCCTCGTCTGAGCTGCTGTGACTTAGGTTACCATAGTAACTGATTAGATTACCATAGTAACTAATTAGATTGTATGTTGAAGAGGTTTATTTAGCCTACTAATGTGTATTTATAAGTGGTTGATTTATGATGAAGGCTGCAGAAGCAAGATAGCCGAAACTTGTCAGGTTCAAAACTTTCCCTTACTAGCCTATAGGGCTGGGAATCTTTGGGTGTCCCACGATTCCATTCAAAATCGATTCTTGGGGTCACGATTCGATTCAGAATCGATTTTTTTTTCTTTTCTTTTTTTCGATTCAACACGATTCTCGATTCAAAAACGATTTTTTTTTTTATTTTTTTATTTTTTTAATGAAAACAATGCACAACAATACCATAATAATGCAATACAATTTCAAAACAAAACCCGACCCAGCAACATTCAGAATAGCAATAAACAGAGCAATTGAGAGCACACAAACATGACACGGAACAATCTAAAAGTAGTGAGACAAAAATGAATTATCAACAACAGTATCAATATTAGTAACAATTTCAACATAGCAGTGATTAAAAAGTCCCTCATTGATATTATCATTACAAACATAAATAAAAAAAAAAGAACAATAGTGTCACAGTGGCTTACACTTGCATCGCATCTCATAAACTAAATGTCTAATGATAATGTCAATGAGGGATTTTTAATCACTGCTATGTTGAAATTGTAACTAATATTGATACCGTTGTTGATAATATTCATTTTTGTTTCACTACTTTTAGAATGTTCCGTGTCATGTTTGTGTCTCCTCTCAATTGCTCTGTTTATTGCAGCTCTGAGTGTTGCTGGGTCGGGTTTGGTTTTGGAATTGGATTGCATTGTTATGGTATTGCTGTTTATTGTTTTGTTGGATTGATTAATTAAAAAAAAAAATTATAAAATTTTTTTTTTTTTTAAATCGATTTTTTTTAAAATGAGAATCGATTCTGAATCGCACAACGTGAGAATCGCGATTCAAATTCGAATCGATTTTTTCCCACACCCCTACTAGCCTATATAAATCAACCACTTATAAATAAAAACTAATTATATTACCATAGTAACTAGTATATCATGCAAAAGAGCAGATTCCAACCATTGAAATACTTTGTATAGTTGAAGACTTACGGCAATTAGAAAGCATCACTGCACATCATAATGGCAGCTACACTTTCCATCTTTAAAGATCTAAAAACAAATATTTGGGAATGTCCGGCGGGCCAGATTGAAAAGCTTAACGGAGGTCTGATCTAACAGGTTGTCAATAAACTTTTCACATCAATCGCTGTAAAACTGGACAAACAGAAATACAGTATGCCAATATTACTTGCATTACATACAAGACTAGCGTTAGCTCGATGCTAATTGACATTGGAATTGCCATTGACATGCTACTGGTTAGCATTGGCGGTTTTCCACACCTCCAAATCGGACAATGACATACGCAACACACGTTAATAAGCACGTGACTAACATCCTCGACAAAGGACAAGGCTAGCACCTTCGACTTAATGGCCACATGCGACTTCCTGTTCAACATGTAGAACCCGATACCTGCTTGCAAATGTTGGCAAACAGGAGACTTCAATGATTGAAGAGGGTTTTCCAGCTGCTTCTCCTTGGCACGATCGCTAGTCCGACACGATTTGTTTACTGAGTGACTATAGATAACTTCAACTCTTTACGTAGGGAACTCATTACACCTGTGTCCTGTCATCAATCGCACAGCAGGGAAGGGATTGATATGGCCCCTATTCCTGGGTGGATCTGCCGTGAGGTGGGGTTAATCCTTTTGCAATGCAGTCTGCTGAAAATGATGGAAAGTGTCACTCTACATAGCGGAAGCTGGCAGAAAACATTTTTTTCTTAGATATTTAAAACTACTGCCATCTGGCGGCTAAAGTGGTTACTGTCACGTTTCATGTGTCAGGTAAACCGTGACAAATTGGGCCGTATGAATCATCTGTAATTTGGCCTGTCGTTGCCACCATCGCAATAGACTACAGACTGCGGTGAAGTAGGCTAGCTTCGTCGCGTGGAGAAGCCTACAACTTTTGGTTCTGTTTTCCGCTCCGTATGCTGAATGGCAATGTACGATATATATCTCGATATTTTTTCCTTAAAGTAAAAACAAAACACAAAACAGTCCTAGTTACCTGAGATACTGAGTATGTCATTATTTTGACTTAGTAAATATTGACTTACTGAGACAAAAAACGCTTATTTACAGTAAGTCATTAATTTGACTTAGTCATTATTTTGTCTTAGTAAGTCAATATTTAGTAAGTCAATATTTACTAAGTCAAAATAATGACATACTCAGGTAACTAGGACTGTTTTGTGTCTTAGTAAGTCAATATTTTCTAAGTCAAAATAATGACTAAGTCAAATTAATGACTTAACTGTAAATAAGCGTTTGCAATAAGCGTTTGAAAGAAAGAGTGAGTTGACTTACTAAGACAAAAGAATGACATACTCAGTATCTCAAAAGAATGACATACTCAGTATGTCCGGTAACTTGAAGTGTTTTGTGTCTTAGTAAGTCAATATTTACTAAGTCAAATTAATGACTTAACTGTAAATAAGCGTTTGCAATAAGCGTTTGAAAGAAAGAGTGAGTTAAGACAAAATAATGACATACTCAGTATCTCAAAATAATGACATACTCAGTATCTCAGGTAACTGGAACTGTTTTGTGTCTTAGTAAGTCAATATTTACTAAGTCAAATTAATGACTTAACTGTAAGTAAGCGTTTGCAATAAGCGTTTGAAAGAAAGAGTGAATTGACTTACTAAGACAAAATAATGACATACTCAGTATCTCAAAATAATGACATACTCAGTATCTCCGGTAACTTGAACTGTTTTGTGTCTTAGTAAGTCAATATTTACTAAGTCAATTTAATGACTTAACTGTAAATAAGCGTTTGCAATAAGCGTTTGAAAGAAAGAGTGAGTTGACTTACTAAGACAAAAGAATGACATACTCAGTATCTCAAAATAATGACATACTCAGTATCTCAGGTAACTTGAACTGTTTTGTGTCTTAGTAAGTCAATATTTACTAAGTCAAATTAATGACTTAACTGTAAATAAGCGTTTGAAAGAAAGAGTGAATTGACTTACTAAGACAAAAGAACGACATACTCAGTATCTCAAAATAATGACATACTCAGTATCTCAGGTAACTTGAACTGTTTTGTGTCTTAGTAAGTCAATATTTACTAAGTCAAATTAATGACTTAACTGTAAATAAGCGTTTGAAAGAAAGAGTGAATTGACTTACTAAGACAAAAGAATGACATACTCAGTATCTCCGGTAACTGGAACTGTTTTGTGTCTTAGTAAGTCAATATTTACTAAGTCAAATTAATGACTTAACTGTAAATAAGCGTTTGCAATAAGCGTTTGAAAGAAAGAGTGAGTTAAGACAAAATAATGACATACTCAGTATCTCAAAATAATGACATACTCAGTATCTCAGGTAACTTGAACTGTTTTGTGTCTTAGTAAGTCAATATTTACTAAGTCAAATTAATGACTTAACTGTAAATAAGCGTTTGAAAGAAAGAGTGAATTGACTTACTAAGACAAAAGAATGACATACTCAGTATCTCAAAAGAATGACATACTCAGTATGTCCGGTAACTTGAAGTGTTTTGTGTCTTAGTAAGTCAATATTTACTAAGTCAAATTAATGACTTAACTGTAAATAAGCGTTTGCAATAAGCGTTTGAAAGAAAGAGTGAGTTAAGACAAAATAATGACATACTCAGTATCTCAAAATAATGACATACTCAGTATCTCAGGTAACTGGAACTGTTTTGTGTCTTAGTAAGTCAATATTTACTAAGTCAAATTAATGACTTAACTGTAAGTAAGCGTTTGCAATAAGCGTTTGAAAGAAAGAGTGAATTGACTTACTAAGACAAAATAATGACATACTCAGTATCTCAAAATAATGACATACTCAGTATCTCCGGTAACTTGAACTGTTTTGTGTCTTAGTAAGTCAATATTTACTAAGTCAATTTAATGACTTAACTGTAAATAAGCGTTTGCAATAAGCGTTTGAAAGAAAGAGTGAGTTGACTTACTAAGACAAAAGAATGACATACTCAGTATCTCAAAATAATGACATACTCAGTATCTCAGGTAACTTGAACTGTTTTGTGTCTTAGTAAGTCAATATTTACTAAGTCAAATTAATGACTTAACTGTAAATAAGCGTTTGAAAGAAAGAGTGAATTGACTTACTAAGACAAAAGAACGACATACTCAGTATCTCAAAATAATGACATACTCAGTATCTCAGGTAACTTGAACTGTTTTGTGTCTTAGTAAGTCAATATTTACTAAGTCAAATTAATGACTTAACTGTAAATAAGCGTTTGAAAGAAAGAGTGAATTGACTTACTAAGACAAAAGAATGACATACTCAGTATCTCCGGTAACTGGAACTGTTTTGTGTCTTAGTAAGTCAATATTTACTAAGTCAAATTAATGACTTAACTGTAAATAAGCGTTTGCAATAAGCGTTTGAAAGAAAGAGTGAGTTAAGACAAAATAATGACATACTCAGTATCTCAAAATAATGACATACTCAGTATCTCAGGTAACTTGAACTGTTTTGTGTCTTAGTAAGTCAATATTTACTAAGTCAAATTAATGACTTAACTGTAAATAAGCGTTTGAAAGAAAGAGTGAATTGACTTACTAAGACAAAAGAATGACATACTCAGTATCTCAAAATAATGACATACTCAGTATCTCAGGTAACTTGAACTGTTTTGTGTCTTAGTAAGTCAATATTTACTAAGTCAAATTAATGACTTAACTGTAAATAAGCGTTTGAAAGAAAGAGTGAATTGACTTACTAAGACAAAAGAATGACATACTCAGTATCTCAAAATAATGACATACTCAGTATCTCAGGTAACGTGAACTGTTTTGTGTCTTAGTAAGTCAATATTTACTAAGTCAAATTAATGACTTAACTGTAAATAAGCGTTTGCAATAAGCGTTTGAAAGAAAGAGTGAATTGACTTACTAAGACAAAAGAATGACATACTCAGTATCTCAAAATAATGACATACTCAGTATCTCCGGTAACTTGAACTGTTTTGTGTCTTAGTAAGTCAATATTTACTAAGTCAAATTAATGACTTAACTGTAAATAAGCGTTTGCAATAAGCGTTTGAAAGAAAGAGTGCGTTGACTTACTAACACAAAAGAATGACATACTCAGTATCTCAGGTAACTTGAACTGTTTTGTGTCTTAGTAAGTCAATATTTACTAAGTCAAATTAATAACTTAACTGTAAATAAGCGTTTGCAATAAGCGTTTGAAAGAAAGAGTGAGTTGACTTACTAAGACAAAAGAATGACATACTCAGTATCTCAAAATAATGACATACTCAGTATCTCCGGTAACTTGAACTGTTTTGTGTCTTAGTAAGTCAATATTTACTAAGTCAAATTAATGACTTAACTGTAAGTAAGTGTTTGCAATAAGCGTTTGAAAGAAAGAGTGAATTGACTTACTAAGACAAAATAATGACATACTCAGTATCTCAGGTAACTTGAACTGTTTTGTGTCTTAGTAAGTCAATATTTACTAAGTCAAATTAATGACTTAACTGTAAATAAGCGTTTGCAATAAGCGTTTGAAAGAAAGAGTGCGTTGACTTACTAAGACAAAAGAATGACATACTCAGTATCTCAAAATAATGACATACTCAGTATCTCCGGTAACTTGAACTGTTTTGTGTCTTAGTAAGTCAATATTTACTAAGTCAAATTAATGACTTAACTGTAAATAAGCGTTTGAAAGAAAAAGTTAATTGACTTACTAAGACAAAAGAATGACATACTCAGTATCTCAAAATAGTGACATACTCAGTATCTCCGGTAACTTGAACTGTTTTGTGTCTTAGTAAGTCAATATTTACTAAGTCAAATTAATGGCTTAACTGTAAATAAGCGTTTGCAATAAGCGTTTGAAAGAAAGAGTGAGTTGACTTACTAAGACAAAAGAATGACATACTCAGTATCTCAAAATAGTGACAAATTCAGTATCTCCGGTAACTTGAACTGTTTTGTGTCTTAGTAAGTCAATATTTACTAAGTCAAATTAATGACTTAACTGTAAATAAGCGTTTGCAATAAGCGTTTGAAAGAAAGAGTGTGTTGACTTACTAAGACAAAAGAATGACATACTCAGTATCTCAAAATAATGACATACTAAGTATCTCTGGTAACTTGAACTGTTTTGTGTCTTAGTAAGTCAATATTTACTAAGTCAAATTAATGACTTAACCGTAAATAAGCGTTTGCAATAAGCGTTTGAAAGAAAGAGTGAATTGACTTACTAAGACAAAATAATGACATACTCAGTATCTCAGGTAACTTGAACTGTTTTGTGTCTTAGTAAGTCAATATTTACTAAGTCAAATTAATGACTTAACTGTAAATAAGCGTTTGAAAGAAAGAGTGAATTGACTTACTAAGACAAAAGAATGACATACTCAGTATCTCAAAATAATGACATACTCAGTATCTCAGGTAACTTGAACTGTTTTGTGTCTTAGTAAGTCAATATTTACTAAGTCAAATTAATGACTTAACTGTAAATAAGCGTTTGCAATAAGCGTTTGAAAGAAAGAGTGAGTTGACTTACTAAGACAAAAGAATGACATACTCAGTATCTCAAAAGAATGACATACTCAGTATATCAGGTAACTTGAACTGTTTTGTGTCTTAGTAAGTCAATATTTACTAAGTCAAATGAATGACTTAACTGTAAATAAGCGTTTGCAATAAGCGTTTGAAAGAAAGAGTGCGTTGACTTACTAAGACAAAAGAATGACATACTCAGTATCTCAAAATAATGACATACTCAGTATCTCAGGTAACTTGAACTGTTTTGTGTCTTAGTAAGTCAATATTTACTAAGTCAAATTAATGACTTAACTGTAAATAAGCGTTTGCAATAAGCGTTTGAAAGAAAGAGTGAATTGACTTACCAAGACAAAAAGAATGACATACTCAGTATCTCAAAATAATGACATACTCAGTATCTCAGGTAACTTGAACTGTTTTGTGTCTTAGTAAGTCAATATTTACTAAGTCAAATGAATGACTTAACTGTAAATAAGCGTTTGCAATAAGCGTTTGAAAGAAAGAGTGCGTTGACTTACTAAGACAAAAGAATTACATACTCAGTATCTCAAAATAATGACATACTCAGTATCTCAGGTAACTTGAACTGTTTTGTGTCTTAGTAAGTCAATATTTACTAAGTCAAATTAATGACTTAACTGTAAATAAGCGTTTGCAATAAGCGTTTGAAAGAAAGAGTGAGTTGACTTACTAAGACAAAAGAATGACATACTCAGTATGTCAAAATAGTGACATACTCAGTATCTCCGGTAACTTGAACTGTTTTGTGTCTTAGTAAGTCAATATTTACTAAGTCAAATTAATGACTTAACTGTAAATAAGCGTTTGCAATAAGCGTTTGAAAGAAAGAGTGAGTTAAGACAAAATAATGACATACTCAGTATCTCAAAATAATGACATACTCAGTATCTCCGGTAACTTGAACTGTTTTGTGTCTTAGTAAGTCAATATTTACTAAGTCAAATTAATGACTTAACTGTAAATAAGCGTTTGCAATAAGCGTTTGAAAGAAAGAGTGAGTTGACTTACTAAGACAAAAGAATGACATAGTCAGTATCTCAAAATAGTGACATACTCAGTATCTCCGGTAACTTGAACTGTTTTGTGTCTTAGTAAGTCAATATTTACTAAGTCAAATTAATGACTTAACTGTAAATAAGCGTTTGCAATAAGCGTTTGAAAGAAAGAGTGAGTTAAGACAAAATAATGACATACTCAGTATCTCAAAATAATGACATACTCAGTATCTCCGGTAACTTGAACTGTTTTGTGTCTTAGTAAGTCAATATTTACTAAGTCAAATTAATGACTTAACTGTAAATAAGCGTTTGAAAGAAAGAGTGAATTGACTTACTAAGACAAAAGAATGACATACTCAGTATCTCAAAATAATGACATACTCAGTATCTCAGGTAACTTGAACTGTTTTGTGTCTTAGTAAGTCAATATTTACTAAGTCAAATTAATGACTTAACTGTAAATAAGCGTTTGCAATAAGCGTTTGAAAGAAAGAGTGCGTTGACTTACTAAGACAAAAGAATGACATACTCAGTATCTCAAAATAATGACATACTCAGTATCTCCGGTAACTTGAACTGTTTTGTGTCTTAGTAAGTCAATATTTACTAAGTCAAATTAATGACTTAACTGTAAATAAGCGTTTGCAATAAGCGTTTGAAAGAAAGAGTGAATTGACTTATTAAGACAAAAGAATGACATACTCAGTATCTCAAAATAATGACATACTCAGTATCTCCGGTAACTTGAACTGTTTTGTGTCTTAGTAAGTCAGTATTTACTAAGTCAAATTAATGACTTAACTGTAAGTAAGCGTTTGCAATAAGCGTTTGAAAGAAAGAGTGAATTGACTTACTAAGACAAAAGAATGACATACTCAGTATCTCAAAAGAATGACATACTCAGTATCTCAGGTAACTTGAACTGTTTTGTGTCTTAGTAAGTCAATATTTACTAAGTCAAATTAATGACTTAACTGTAAATAAGCGTTTGCAATAAGCGTTTGAAAGAAAGAGTGCGTTGACTTACTAAGACAAAAGAATGACATACTCAGTATCTCAAAATAATGACATACTCAGTATCTCCGGTAACTTGAACTGTTTTGTGTCTTAGTAAGTCAATATTTACTAAGTCAAATGAATGACTTAACTGTAAATAAGCGTTTGCAATAAGCGTTTGAAAGAAAGAGTGAATTGACTTATTAAGACAAAAGAATGACATACTCAGTATCTCAAAATAATGACATACTCAGTATCTCCGGTAACTTGAACTGTTTTGTGTCTTAGTAAGTCAGTATTTACTAAGTCAAATTAATGACTTAACTGTAAGTAAGCGTTTGCAATAAGCGTTTGAAAGAAAGAGTGCGTTGACTTACTAAGACAAAAGAATGACATACTCAGTATCTCAAAATAATGACATACTCAGTATCTCCGGTAACTTGAACTGTTTTGTGTCTTAGTAAGTCAATATTTACTAAGTCAAATTAATGACTTAACTGTAAATAAACGTTTGTAATAAGCGTTTGAAAAAAAAGAGTTAAAAGTGGGGCCACATGCCTTACTTGCCAACCTTCAGACCTCCAATATTGGGAGGTGGGGGGTAGGGGGTGGGGGGGCTTGGTTGGGGGCGTGGTTATTTACAGCTAGAATTCACCAACTCGAGTATTTCATATATATATATATATATATATATATATATATATATATATATATATATATATATATATATATATATATATATATATATATATATATATATATATATTAGGGCTGCAACTAACGATTAATTTGATAATCGATTAATCTGTCGATTATTACTTCGATTACTCGATTAATAATCGGATAAAAGAGACAAACTACATTTCTATACTTTCCAGTATTTTATTGAAAAAAACAGCATACTGGCACCATACTTATTTTGATTATTGTTTCTCAGCTGTTTGTACATGTTGCAGTTTATAAGTAAAGGTTTATTTTTTTTAAAAACACTTTTTTTAAAAAAAAATTTTTTTTTTTTTTAAAAAGCCTCTGCACATGCGCATAGCATAGATCCAACGAATCGATGACTAAATTAATCGGCAACTATTTTTATAATCGATTTTAATCGATTTAATCAATTAGTTGTTGCAGCCCTAATATATATATATATATATATATATATATATATATATATATATATATATATATATATATATATATATATATATATATATATATATATATATATATATATATATATTTATTCTATTTACATAGAAAAAAAATAAATACTTGAATTTCAGTGTTCCGTTGGCTATCCATTAGATGGCAGTATTGTCCTGTTTAACTTCTCCGTTCATTGGGCAGGCAAGCTGTTTATATTGTGGGAAAGCGGACGTGAGAACAGGCTGTCCCCACTCAGTCTCAGGTCCGCATTGAGCTGGAGGGGGCGTGGCCTCCAGCTCCGGCTGAATACCGGGAGTTTGTCGGGAGAAAATCTCTGCCGGGAGGTTGTCGGGAGAGGCGCTGATTCTCCCGCTAAAAACGGGAGGGTTGGCAAGTATGCCACATGCTGACGTATGCTTCAAAGCATTCCAAAAGCACGAGTCGTATCTTTTGCCGCCGCGCCGTTACAAGACCACACCTGCGGTGCGGGGATTGACAGGCACTCCGACGCGGCGGCGGCGGCGGCACTTGAGCATCTTCCTCAGCTCCGCTCGGAAGCGGTCGTGCAGCCACGCGTAGAGGAAGGGGTTGCAGCAGGAGGAGCTCATGGCGCACAGGTGGCAGAGCAGCTGTATGAGCAGGAAGAAGCGCTTGTTGATGAGCGTGATGTCCACGTCCCGCAGCATGTTGAACACGTGGATAGGCAGCCAGCACGCGGCGAAGGCGAACACCAGGAGGGCCACCAAGCGGAAGATCTTCCTCTTCCGGGTTTGCTGGGCGGCGGCCCTCTCCTGCGTCCTGTGACCGGGGGCCACGCACTTCTTCAGTTTGACGGTGATGCACAAGTACGACACGAAGACGGCGGACAGGGGCAGGACGTAGGTGACCAGCAGGGTGCTGTAGGCGTACACCCGCCGCTCCCTCTCTTGGCCCAACCAGAACTCCTCGCAGATGGTGAAGCCCTCCTCTTTGAACTCCACGTGATAGGTGTGGCTCACCGCGGGGGCCACCAGGCCGCAGGACATCAGCCAGATGCCAGCCAGGACCAAGGCGCAGGTGGTCATAGAGGTGCGCTTCTTGAGGGGGTGCACTGTCGCGTAGAATCTGAAATAATAAGGTTATTATAGCAAGGTCAACAACCATCCAAGCATCTACTGCTAAAATGCAAGTCAAAGATCCTTTATATAACAGGAGCTCTCTGCTGTTTTTTAAGTTCTACTGCAAAAACACTTGTCAAAGAGCTTCTATATGACAGGTGTGGTTTACTGTTTTTAAGTTCTACTGCAAAATTGCTAGTCAAAGATCCTCTACGATACGAGCTGTCTGCTGTTTTTAAAGTTCTACGTCAAAAATGCTAGTCAAAGATCCTCTATATGACAGGAGCGCTCTGCCGTTTTTAAGTTCTACTGCAAAAACACGAGTCAAAGATCCTCTATATAACAGGAGGGCTCTACCGTTTTCAAGTTCTACTGCAAAAATGCTTGTCAAAGATCCTCTATATGACAGGAGCGCTCTGCTGTTTTTAAGTTCTACTGCAAAAAACGAGTGAAAGATCCTCTATATGACTGGAACGCTCTGCCGTTTTTTAAGTTCTACTGCAAAAACTCTATTCAAAGATCCTCTATATGACAGGTGCGCTCTGCTGTTTTTAAGTACTTTTGCAAAATTGCTAGTCAAAGATCCTCTATATGACAGGAGCTCTATGCTGTTTTGCAAATTATACTGCAAAAATGCTAGGCAAAGATCCTCTATATGACAGGAGCGCTCTGACGTTTTTAAGTTCTACTGCAAAAACACTTGTCAAAGATCCTCTATATGACAGGAGCGCTCTGCCGTTTTTAAGTTCCATTGCAAAATTGCTAGTCAAAGATCCTGTATATGATACGAGCTGTCTGCTGTTTTTTAAGTTCTACTGCAAAAACACTTGTCAAAGAGCTTCTATATGACAGGTGTGGTTTACTGTTTTTAAGTTCTACTGCAAAATTGCTAGTCAAAGATCCTCTACGATACGAGCTGTCTGCTGTTTTTAAAGTTCTACGTCAAAAATGCTAGTCAAAGATCCTCTATATGACAGGAGCGCTCTGCCGTTTTTAAGTTCTACTGCAAAAACACGAGTCAAAGATCCTCTATATAACAGGAGGGCTCTACCGTTTTCAAGTTCTACTGCAAAAACACGAGTCAAAGATCCTCTATATAACAGGAGGGCTCTACCGTTTTCAAGTTCTACTGCAAAAATGCTTGTCAAAGATCCTCTATATGACAGGAGCGCTCTGCTGTTTTTAAGTTCTACTGCAAAAAACGAGTGAAAGATCCTCTATATGACTGGAACGCTCTGCCGTTTTTTAAGTTCTACTGCAAAAACTCTATTCAAAGATCCTCTATATGACAGGTGCGCTCTGCTGTTTTTAAGTACTTTTGCAAAATTGCTAGTCAAAGATCCTCTATATGACAGGAGCTCTATGCTGTTTTGCAAATTATACTGCAAAAATGCTAGGCAAAGATCCTCTATATGACAGGAGCGCTCTGACGTTTTTAAGTTCTACTGCAAAAACACTTGTCAAAGATCCTCTATATGACAGGAGCGCTCTGCCGTTTTTAAGTTCCATTGCAAAATTGCTAGTCAAAGATCCTGTATATGATACGAGCTGTCTGCTGTTTTTAAAGTTCTACGGCAAAAATGTTAGTCAAAGATCCTCTTTATATGGTACGAGCTGTCTGCTGTTTTTAAAGTTCTACGGCAAAAACGCTAGTCAAAGATCCTCTATATGACAGGAGCGCTCTGCCGTTTTTAAGTTCTACTGCAAAAACACGAGTCAAAGGTCCTCTATATGACAGGAGCGCTCTGCCGTTTTTAAGTTCTACTGCAAAAACACGAGTCAAAGATCCTCTATATAACAGGAGGGCTCTACCGTTTTCAAGTTCTACTGCAAAAACGCTTGTCAAAGATCCTCTATATGACAGGAGCGCTCTGCCGTTTTTAAATTCTACTGCAAAAACGCTTGTCAAAGATCCTCTATATGACAGGAGCTCTCTGCTGTTTTGCAAATTATACTGCAAAAATGCTAGGCAAAGATCCTCTATATGACAGGAGCGCTCTGCCGTTTTTAAATTCTACTGCAAAAACGCTTGTCAAAGATCCTCCATATGACAGGAGCTCTATGCTGTTTTGTAAATTATACTGCAAAAATGCAAGTCAAAGATCCTCTACGTATATGACAGGAGCGCTCTGCCGTTTTTAAATTCTACTGCAAAAACGCTTGTCAAAGATCCTCTATATGACAGGAGCTCTATGCTGTTTTGTAAATTATACTGCAAAAATGCCAGCCAAAGATCCTCTATATGACAGGAGCGCTCTGCCGTTTTAAAGTTCTACTGCAAAAACGCGAGTCAAAGATCCTCTACATGACTGGAGTGCTTTGCCGCTTTTAAGTTCTACTGCAAAAACGCTTGTCAAAGATCCTCTGTATGACAGGAGCGCTCTGATGTTTTAAGGTCTACTGCAAAAACTCTATTCAAAGATCCTCTATATGACAGGTGCGCTCTGCTGTTTTTAAGTTCTACTGCAAAATTAGTCGTCAAAGATCCTCTATATGATACGAGCTGTCTGCTGTTTTTAAAGTTCTACGGCAAAAATGCTAGTCAAAGATCCTCTATATGACAGGAGCGCTCTGCCGTTTTTTTTAAGTTCTACTGCAAAAACACGAGTAAAACAACGTTTATATGACAGGAACCCTCTGCTGTTTTTAAGTTCTACTGCATAAACGCTAATCAAAGATCCTCTATATGACAGGAGCGCTCTGCTTTTATTTATTTTTATTTTTTTTTAAGTTCTACTACAAAATTGCCAGTCAAAGATCCTCTATATTAGCTTCATCATGCATGTGACGTGGAAGTTAAGAAAACCTGCACGGCACTTTGCAATGAAATCAGACATTTTTAGGTCCACTTCTTTTTCCACTTGTGTGACAGCTAACTGCGTCAATGAGAATCTACAGAGACGTTTATGTGGCTGCAAAATAGTCCGCTTTGAATGCCAAACTGCCATTGAAGTGGAGTGACTTACGAGATGACACGCCAGGCAATTTACGGAATATGAATATTCATGTTATTTATGCAGCCCAGCACAAAAGCATGCTTATAACTTCTAATTAGTGGACTGTATAGCTGAGCTGACAGGCAGTGGAAAGCAAGAGCAAGACTATGCAACAAAAAAAAATATTCAGAAAATTATAGACTCCATTAATATTCCATTTTGTCCACAATGACAAAAGATGTTAGCGTGTGAAAGAAGGTTATAGAAATAAATTATATTGGCTTTTTTATTGCTCGGCCTTGAGCTGAGTCGAGGATTGGCAGAAGCGTTGATTTTCATTTCCTGTTATTTATTTATTTTCAAAGAAAAACGGGACAAAAATGCCATCTTGTTAATATTTGTTCCCACTCAGAGCGAGACTAGGGGCCATCAGCGGCGGGAAGCTGACAGGCCAAATAACAGAATCCGTGAACATTGCTCCAAAGTACGGGTTTTGTGTTGATTTATATACAAAAGTAAACACTGACATGTGCTAAGGCAGTAATATATGATAAAACAAGATGGCCGCTGGAAAAGGTATCCCCTACCGATATCAATGGATTAGTAATAGCGGTACTGTATTAGTACCTTGTATGTGACGCTAGGGTAGATCTTGCTTTGGTTTTTGGCTGAGACCAGGGATCTTGGGCTTGAAAAGGTTGCTACCCACTGGGCTAGACAATTCTAAAAACGAATTAAATATACATTTCAAATACTACTTTAGGAATTTTATCTATTATCAATAAAAACCCGCGGTAATCATTCCAATAGCAATTTTGATGCATGCTTTGAATGGGTAAAAGTAGCTCCATCTGGTGGACAAATGTGGGAAAAAAATGACAAGTGTTTAAAATTGAAATGGGAACGTAAAGGAATGCAATAGTATAAATATAGGTTCAAATTAGGGCTGCAACAAGTAATCGATTAAAATCGATTATAAAAATAGTTGCCGATTAATTTAGTCATCGATTCGTTGGATCTATGCTATGCGCATGCGCAGAGGCTTTTTTTTTTTTTTTTTTTTTTTTTTTTTTTAATTTAACCTTTATTTATAAACTGCAACATGTACAAACAGCTGAGAAACAATAATCAAAATAAGTATGGTGCCAGTATGCTGTTTTTTTTCAATAAAATACTGGAAAGGATAGAAATGTAGTTTGCCTCCTTTATCCGATTATTAATCGATTAATCGAAGTAATAATCGACAGATTAATCGATTATCAAATTAATCGTTAGTTGCAGCCCTGGTTCAAATTAGAGATGTCCGATAATATCGGACTGCCGATATTATCAGCCGATAAATGCTTTAATATGTAATATCGGAAATTATCGGTTTCAAAATGATCGGTATCGGTTTCAAAAAGGAATATTTATGACTTTTTAAAACGCCGCTGTGTGCACGGACGTAGGGAGACGTACAGAGCGCCAATAAACCTTAAAGCAGGGGTGTCCAAAGTGCGGCCCGGGGGCCATTTGTGGCCCGCAGGTCATTTTTTAACGGCCCCACGGCACATTTTAAAAATACGAATGAAAAAAATTAAAAACATGATAAGTGGTATAAAAGAGCAAACAGGTGAACTGTAACAAGAAAATGTCGCAATGTATACTCTATTAACACAAAGCTGCCATGCAGGCTGTTTCTTTCTTTAAAATATAATAATGAATCAAAATCAATCATTATGAATTATTGACCTATTCAAGGCTCCAATTACGTCGCATCTGAGATATTTTTGGGGGAAAATGTTGCATATTTTGTGTTTGCCATATAAAAAACTGAGCTGTTTTTCTAAAACGAAAAACATAAACAACAATAAAACGTATAATTGACGGATAGATCTGAAGTTGATCTCGAGATTATTGTGTTAAAAGTAAACAGTTAAAAAAAAAAAATAGAATTTATTTTTCAACACTATAATTATTTGGATCCCCAATAATTTTAGTGTGATTTGTTTTTGAGTGTCTTTGCTCAAAAAATAATAATGAATTAAAATCAATGTTGTTATGAGTTATTGACCTTTTTAAGGCTCCAATTATTATATAATCTCAAATATTCCACTTGAAAATTTTATGGTGTGAAAATATTGCATATTTTGTATTTTTTCCATAAAAAAACAGGGTTTTCTTTGACAACAAGAGCATACAACTTAAATCTTTAAAACCGTTATATTGACAGATAGACCTAATGTTGCTCTAGAGCAGGGGTCACCAACCTTTTTGAAAGCAAGAGCTACTTCTTGGGTAGTGATTAATGCGAAGGGCTACCAGTTTGATACACACTTCAATAAATTGCCAGAAATAGCCAATTTGCTCAATTTACCTTTAACTCTATGTTATTATTAATAATTAATGATATTTACACTTAATTGACAGTTTAAAAGAGGAGAAAACACGAAAAAAATGACAATTAAATTTTGAAACATAGTTTATCTTCAATTTCGACTCTTTAAAATTCAAAATTCAACCGGAAAAAAAGAAGAGAAAAACTAGCTAATTCGAATCTTTTTGAAAAAATTAAAAAAACCATTTATGGAACATCATTAGTAATTTTTCCTGATTAAGATTAATTTTAGAATTTTGATGACATGTTTTAAATAGGTTAAAATCCAATCTGCACTTTGTTAGAATATATAACAAATTGGACCAAGCTATATTTCTAACAAAGACAAATCATTATTTCTTGTAGATTTTCCAGAACAAAAATGTAAAAAAAAATTCAAAAGACTTTGAAATAAGATTTAAATTTGATTTTACAGATTTTCTAGATTTGCCAGAATATTTTTTTTAAATTTTAATCATAATAAGTTTGAAGAAATATTTCACAAATATTCTTCGTCGAAAAAACAGAAGCTAAAATGAAGAATTAAATTAAAATGTATTTATTATTCTTTACAATAAAAAAATACAAAATTTACTTGAACTTTGATTTAAATTGTCAGGAAAGAAGAGGAAGGAATTTAAAAGGTAAAAAGGTATATGTGTTTAAAAATCCTAAAATCATTTTTAAGGTTGTATTTTTTCTCTAAAATTATCTTTCTGAAAGTTATAAGAAGCAAAGTAAAAAAAATAATGAATTTATTTAAACCGGTGAAGACCAAGTCTTTAAAATATTTTCTTGGATTTTCAAATTCTATTTGAGTTTTGTCTCTCTTAGAATGAAAAATGTCGGGCAAAGCGAGACCAGCTTGCTAGTAAATAAATACAATTTAAAAAATAGACGAAGCTCACTGGTAAGTGCTGCTATTTGAGCTATTTTTAGAACAGGCCAGCGGGCTACTCATCTGGTCCTTACGGGCTACCTGGTGCCCGCGGGCACCGCGTTGGTGACCCCTGATCTAGAGATTTAAAACTTGAATAATAATAAAAAATAATACTACTAAATAATGACACATTTTTTATATTTTTTTTTACCAAAACCCTTTGGGGTCCCCGGGATCAAGCCTGAGTGGAGGCCTAAATGTATATTTTTTATACATATATTGTATTGGTTTTTAAAATAAAAAATATCAAAATGGCCCCCGCTTGCTTTGATTTTTCAGTGGAAAAAGTTTGGACACCCCTGTCATAAAGGCACTGCCTTTGCGTGCCGGCCCAATCACATAATATCTACGGCTTTTCACACACACACACAAGTGAATGCAAAGCATACTTGGTCAACAGCCATACAGGTCACACTGAGGGTGACCGTATAAACAACTTTAACACTGTCAGAAATATGCGCCACACTGTGAACCCACACCAAACAAGAATGACAAACACATTTCGGGAGAACATCCGCACCGTAACACAACATAAACACAACAGAACAAATACCCAGAACCCCTTGCAGCACTAACTCTTCCGGGACGCTACAATATACACCCCCCGCTACCCCCCAACCCCGCCCAGCTCAACCTCCTCCCAAATTCCAAGCTGCTGTTTTGAGGCAAGTTAAAAAAAATAAGGCATTTTTTTCCATAACTTGAGTTGATTTATTTTGGAAAACCTTGTTACATTGTTTAATGCATCCAGCGGGGCATCACAACAAAATTAGGCATAATAATGTGTTAATTCCACGACTGGATATATCGGTATCGGTTGATATCGGTATCGGTAATTAAGAGTTGGACAATATCGGAATATCGGATATCAGCAAAAAAGCCATTATCGGACATCTGTAGTTAAAATAGTTGATGATTCTGATTCAGCTATCAGCCTCCCAGTCAAAGTGTTAACTTCCTGTGGGAGTTAAGTGTGCTGAGAGGATGTTCCCAGATGGAGGACCCCCTGCCGTGAGACCGCTGTAGCTTGGACCAGTCTTTGGTCCCCTATGGCAAAAGTAATCATCTTTCTGCAGGTTCATCAATGGAAACCTTTCTAAGGTAGTCGAGGTTGATTGTCTGGTCTGCGTATATCGGCCAAGCAGACCCCCTGCAGGGTGGATCTGAGGACCTCACTCAACCATCCCATCTATACCGTGTTCTTATCTGATGTGTCTTGGTTAGCAGGAATCCACGGCATTTACTTCTGGGATCAACTCTTTTGGATTTGACTGTGTTTTACTGTTGCTGTTTAACAATTGCTCAGTGTAGTTTTTACGGTCATTTGTTTACGGTCATTTGTTTACGGTCATTTGTTTACGGTCATTTGTTTACGGTCATTTGTTTACGGCGTTTTTTTTTGTTTTTTAAATGAATCAGTCCAACAAAATAACACACAATAATACCATAATAACACAATTCCAAAATCAAAACCAGCCACATTCAGAATAGCAATCAACAGAGCAATTGAGAGGACACACAAACATGACACAAAATGGTCAGCTGCTCCCTCGTCAAACTTCATTCTAGATCAGGGGTCACCAACCTTTTTGAAACCAAGAGCTACTTCTTGGGTAGTGATTAATGCGAAGGGCTACCAGTTTGATACACACTTAAATAAATTGCCAGAAATAGCCAATTTGCTCTATTTACCTTTAACTCTATGTTATTATTAATAATTAATGATATTTACACTTAATTGAACGGTTTAAAAGAGGAGAAAACATGAAAATAATGACAATTAGATTTTGAAACATAGTTTATCTTCAATTTCGACTCTTTAAAATTCAAAATTCAACCGAAAAAAAGAAGAGAAAAACTTTAAAAAAAATAATTTATGGAACATCATTAGTAATTTTTCCTGATTAAGATTAATTTTAGAATTTTGATGACATGTTTTAAATAGGTTAAAATCCAATCTACACTTTGTTAGAATATATAACAAATTGGACCAAGCTATATTTCTAACAAAGACAAATCATTATTTCTTCTAGATTTTCCAAAACAAACATTTTAAAATAAATTCAAAAGACTTTGAAATAAGATTTAAATTTGATTCTACAGATTTTCTAGATTTGCCAGAATATTTTTTTTGAATTTTAATCATAATAAGTTTGAAGAAATATTTCACAAATATTCTTCGTCGAAAAAACAGAAGCTAAAATGAAGAATTAAATTAAAATGTATTTATTATTCTTTACAATAAAAAAATAAAAAATTTACTTGAACTTTGATTTAAATTGTCAGGAAAGAAGAGGAAGGAATTTAAAAGGTAAAAAGGTATATGTGTTTAAAAATCCTAAAATCATTTTTAAGGTTGTCTTTTTTCTCTAAAATTGTCTTTCTGAAAGTTATAAGAAGCAAAGTAAAAAAATGAATGAATTTATTTAAACAAGTGAAGACCAAGTCTTTAAAATATTTTCTTGGATTTTCAAATTCTATTTGAGTTTTGTCTCTCTTAGAATTAAAAATGTCGGGCAAAGCGAGACCAGCTTGCTAGTAAATAAATAAAATTCAAAAAATAGAGGCAGCTCACTGGTAAGTGCTGCTATTTGAGCTATTTTTAGAACAGGCCGGCGGGCTACTCATCTGGTCCTTACGGGCTACCTGGTGCCTGTTCTAGATCATAAAGTTGGTATAGGTATACTTACCTACTACCTATACCTACTCTGTGGCCTAGAGGTTAGAGTGTCCGCCCTGAGATCGGTAGGTTGTGAGTTCAAACACTGATGACATCTATTAAGCAGACGAGAAGCAAGTAATCATGCAGAGTAAAATTTTGCTCAATTGAGGAGAGATGTGTTTTGGGCTGTACTCTAGTTCCAGATCCAAACTACGCTCTAAAGTCTAGCTTCCTCTATTTATTTGGGAGGTGCCTGGTTACATCACTGAAGCTGTCGCTGAGGGAAGGGGGTAATCTCGACAGCTCCAGTTATAGACACGATGTATGATTGTACAAATATGCAAATGTGCTGACAGTCTTGATATCGCCTTGTCTCTGCTCTGTCTGCGTCACGGTACTCGATGTTCGGCCTTGGCAGTCGGCAGGCCGATTCTGGAAACAAAGCACTGATACGAGACTGGCTTGCAATCTTTTGGATTGCCAGCTTTGCACAGACAAAGAAAAATACCACTTCAGCACAATTGATAGTAACTATAGCAACGGCCCTTAAGCATAAGTGTGGTGTGATAATATATACATAATTATTCTAACACAGTGTCATACCAAAGACTATAAAAACGGGACCCATTACCTCCCTACTTGGCACTCAGCATCAAGGGTTGGAATTGGGGATTAAATCACCAAAAATTATTCCCGGGCGTGGCCACCGCTGCTGCTCACTGCTCCCCTCACCTCCCAAGGGGTGGAACAAGGGGATGGGTCAAATGCAGAGGACAAATTTCACCACACCTAGTGTGTGTGTGTGTGTGACAATCTTTGGTACTTTAACTTAACTTTACTTTGACAGCCAATTTAGACATGACGAGAATGACACGAAAAGACGCTTGGCTACCCCCCCACCCCCCTTTTCTTCGCGAGGGTTATGAGTCATTCTTGAACTAAATGGGAGTATATGAACATCCCAACAGTCCGCAGACCTTGTACAGTAAGTGATGTTTTAATATGTTTGTTGACTGTTGTGGTGCGTTTTTGAGATGAATGTGCCACCTATGCGTCATTAAAATGAGTTATTATAAATGTGCCCGTTACTACATGACATATATTCTTACATCATGTATATAAAAACTTAATGGAGGTGTTTGAATGTTTTTTTAAGGGCGTTCTAGGCGGAATTGCACAGCTCCATAGTCTGCATTGTAAGCAAACTTTTGTTCGCATTTATTTAATATTTAGAATGCAAAAAAACGTCCATCGGCATGTCTCTAATTTGATTGCGAACAATAGGCAAAATTCCAAAAAAAAGTGCAGTTCCCCAAATTTTGATTAATGATCAATCATTAAAAATGTAATTAATACCTCTAAAGGCTTAGTGGCCACATGCGTGGACAGCACCTTTTAGCTCGTATTTCCAAAATGGTGTACACTACTGAATTGGGGTCTTATGGCCGCTCATGTGGACACTTATACTGCCATCTGATGGTGTCAGAAGAGTATAACATACAATGGAATTTGGAGAGAAAAAAAGTGTAAAAATAAGAATTAGCATGTCACTAAACATGAAGTACACGTTTGTGTACTTATGGACTAAGTACATCATATCAAAAGATGATTCTTAGTTTTTGTTCTACAAACCCCGTTTCCATATGAGTTGGGAAATTGTGTTAAATGTAAATATAAACGGAATAGGCATGGGTAACTTACACATCTGTGAAGGCACCATTGATGCTGAAAGGTACATACAGGTTTTGGAGCAACATATGCTGCCATCTAAGCGCCGTCTTTTTCATGGACGCCCCTGCTTATTTCAGCAAGACAATGCTAAGCCACATTCAGCACGTGTTACAACAGCGTGGCTTCGTAAAAAAAAGAGTGCGGGTACTTTCCTGGCCCGCCTGCAGTCCAGACCTGTCTCCCGTCGAAAATGTGTGGCGCATTATGAAGCGTAAAATACGACAGCGGACTGTTGAACGACTGAAGCTCTACATAAAACAAGAATGGGAAAGAATTCCACTTTCAAAGCTTCAACAATTAGTTTCCTCAGTTCCCAATCGTTTATTGAGTGTTGTTAAAAGAAAAGGTGATGTAACACAGTGGTGAACATGCCCTTTCACAACTACTTTGGCACGTGTTGCAGCCATGAAATTCTAAGTTACCGTGTTTCCTTGAATAGCCGCAGGGGCGCTAATTAATTTAAAACCTCCTGTCACTCCGGCGCTTACCAGAAGCCTGCGGGATGGCCAAGCATGCGCTAATTATTTTAAAACCTCTTCTCACTCCGGCGCTTACCTTATCATAAAAAGCACATTTAATTAAAAAAACCTTATTATTGTCTTACCTTTAGGTATAAATGAGTCCATGCCAGCTCCTTTTGAAGAAAAGCATCGATATAGAAGTCTTCCTTATCTTTCTTCAGTTTTAAAAGTCTCTGTGTTGATTGAGATCTTCCTTTTAAGTATTACCTCCTGCTTCGATTGAAAGTCCAGTTTAGAAAACTGTTTTATTTTAGATATGTAATCCTCCATGGTAAAAGTCCAAGCAAACAATGGCTGCGCACTCTTGCTGCCGGTTGTCTTCTTCTGCAGTACCAGCAGTCGCAAGAAGGATCACTAGCGCCCTCTACCACCAGGAGGCGGGAGTCATTTAATGACTCATATTTGACCCGGCGGAAGTGCCAAGCATGCGCTAATTATTTTGCAAAACGAGTTTGACCCGGCTGTAATTCGAGGCATGCGAATACCATATTCCCGGCGCCATTTTAAGGAAATACGGTAATTATTTTTTGCAAAAAAAATAAATAAAGTTTATCAGTTTAAATATCAAATATGTTGTCTTTGTAGTGCATTCAATTGAATATGGGTTGAAAAGGATTTGCACATCATTGTATTTAGGGATGTCCGATAATGGCTTTTTGCCGATATCCGATATGCCGATATTGTCCAACTCTTTAATTACAGATACCGATATCAACCGATACCGATATCAACCGATATATACAGTCGTGGAATTAACACATTATTATGCCTAATTTGGACAACCAGGTATGGTGAAGATAAGGTACTTTTTAAAAAAATGAATCAAATAAAATAAGATAAATAAATTAACATTTTCTTGAATAAAAAAGAAAGTAAAACAATATAAAAACAGTTACATAGAAACTAGTAATTAATGAAAATGAGTAAAATTAACTGTTAAAGGTTAGTACTATTAGTGGACCAGCAGCACGCACAATCATGTGTGCTTACGGACTGTATCCCTTGCAGACTGTATTGATATATATTGATATATAATGTAGGAAGCAGAATATTAATAACAGAAAGAAACAACCCTTTTGTGTGAATGAGTGTAAATGGGGGGAGGGAGGTTTTTTGGGTTGGTGCACTAATTGTAAGTGTATTTTGTGTTTTTTTGTGGATTTAATAAAAAAATAAAATAAAATAAAAATTTAAAAAACGATACTGATAATAAAAAAAACGATACCGATAATTTCCGATATTACATTTTAACGCATTTATCGGCCGATAATATCGGCAGACCGATATTATCGGACATCTCTAATTGTATTCGGTTTATATTTACATCTGACACAATTTCCCAACTCATATGGAAACAGGGTTTGTAATTAGGGTCCAATAAGCCCAAATAGCAAAGAGAAATAAAAAATAAAAAAAACATGTAAAAAAACAATTTGGGCCTTAAGAGGTTAATCTGATTTAAAAATAATAATAATTTGACTGCACCAATTTTTGCTTGCAACCTAAAGCATAACAATGTGCTTATCTCAAAACACTCTTAAGTTGAGGTACGGCTGCACCCTGGAACTCATTAGTGGAGGACAGCCCTTGTTAAAAATGACATTTTCAACGGGACATTTTGGTGAGGAGGAATTTAACGCTGGACTTTTTGTGTCGTGTTGACATTTGAGGCTAATCTGAATGGGAAATGTATTCAACCTGCAACCAAAATGGCTTGAAAATAAACGGAATAAGGCACTCCCCTCCAGGAAATTGCGATGTTTCAAACAAATTCCCCAAAAAACAGCCTGCATGGCAGCTTTGTGTCAACATTGCAACTTTTTCTTTTTCACCTCATTACACTTTTTTTAAATGTTTTTTGAAATTTTTGCAATATTATAAATTTTGAAATTTTTGCAGAATGTGTGGCGGGCTGCGGGCCGCACTTTGGACACCCCTGTTCTAACCCAAGGACTTCAAAGTGGACAGATGGCAGGATCTGCCCAATTTCCAGACGAACTCTTTTTGAAGTATTTTACAAACTCTCTTTGAACTGTTTTATGGAACTCTTTTTGAACTATTTTACGACGTCTTCTTTTGAACTATTCTGTAACCAAAGGCAACGCTGTTTACGACCCACTTCCCTCTGGAAGTGGAAGCGGTGGTTGGAGAAAGTCAAATAAAGAAGGAGGAGTGCAAATATTTGGCAGAGCGTGCTGGAGATTGTAGAAGGATACAATGTCCGGGCGACTCCTCAATTTATTGAGTCCAAATTGAATTCTGTCTCTGTTTAATTCTTTGCCTCTAGTCTTGTTTAATAGATGTCATCAGTGTTTGAACCTGACACGCATTATAGTCCGAAAAAGACGGTACGAATGGCAAACCGAGGCGAAGTGGACCACGCCTGGAGTCACCCACCTGTCCACAGCAATGGCGGTGAGCGTGAAGACCGACACGTAGACGGTGACGGGCTGGATGAGGAAGACCAGGTAGCACACGAAGCGTCCGAAGACCCAGCCGTGGGGGTTGAAGGCGTAGGCCAGCGTGAAGGGCACGCACGCCACGCACATCAGCATGTCGGAGAAGGCCAGGTTGCCGATGAAGAAGTTGGTGACGTTGTGCATCTTGCGCGCCCGGCAGATGACGTAGAGGAGCAGGTAGTTGCCGAAGACGCCCACCAGCACCACCAGCACGTAGCAGGGGATGATGAGGGGCTTGAACGTCTGCAGCAGGGCCACGTCGGCGAACTGGGAGCTGCGGTTGTCGGCGGCGTTGCCGTGCACCGCCACCTCGTAGATGACTTTGTGCACGCTCGCCAACACGTCGCTGTGGTTGGCATCCATTCCAGCCTGTTGATGGGAGAGAAGTCATTTGAACAAACCCCATTAGTGACCAATACACCCTTGCTGGTATTCACTTTTATCCCCAGCTCCTACGCTCTAAAGAACAGAACGCATTTACGCTTCATACCCACAATGTATAGGCTAAGTGTCATTTTCGCAAATGTCAGCCGGCGTTGCGTCAACAAGCTGCAAGTGTTTTTAAAAACGGATCCATAAAGGGGCAATTATGCATCACAGTGGAATACTTTTGTCTGTACTGTATAGAGCAGGGGTCACCAACGTGGTGCCCGCGGGCACCAGGTAGCCCGTAAGGAGCAGATGAGTAGCCCGCTGGCCTGTTCTAAAAATAGCTCAAATAGCAGCACTTACCAGTGAGCTGCCTCTATTTTTTAAATTGTATTTATTTACTAACAAGCTGGTCTCGCTTTGCCCGACATTTTTCATTCTAAGAGAGACAAAACTCAAATAGAATTTGAAAATCCAAGAAAATATTTTAAAGACTTGGTCTTCTTTTGTTTAAATAAATTCATTATTTTTTTTACTTTGCTTCTTATAAATTTCAGAAAGACAATTTTAGAGAAAAAATACAACCTTAAAAATGATTTTAGGATTTTTAAACACATATACCTTTTTACCTTTTAAATTCCTTCCTCTTCTTTCCTGACAATTTAAATCAATGTTCAAGTAAATTTATTTTTTTTATTGTAAAGAATAATAAATACATTTTAATTTAATTCTTCATTTTAGCTTCTGTTTTTTCGACAAAGAATATTTGTGAAATATTTCTTCAAACTTATTATGATTAAAATTCAAAAAAAATATTCTGGCAAATCCAGAAAATCTGTAGAATCAAATTTAAATCTTATTTCAAAGTCTTTTGAATTTCTTTTAAAATTTTTGTTCTGGAAAATCTAGAAGAAATAATGATTTGTCTTTGTTAGAAATATAGCTTGGTCCAATTTGTTATATATTCTAACAAAGTGCAGATTGGATTTTAACCAATTTAAAACATGTCATCAAAATTCTAAAATTAATCTTAATCAGGAAAAATTACTAATGATGTTCCATAAATTCTTTTTTTAATTTTTTCAAAAAGATTCGAATTAGCTAGTTTTTCTCTTCTTTTTTTCGGTTGAATTTTGAATTTTGAAGAGTCGAAATTGAAGATAAACTATGTTTCAAAATGTAATTGTCATTTTTTTCGTGTTTTCTCCTCTTTTAAACCGTTCAATTAAGTGTAAATATCATTAATTATTAATAATAACATAGAGTTAAAGGTAAATTGAGCAAATTGGCTATTTCTGGCAATTTATTTAAGTGTGTATCAAACTGGTAGCCCTTCCCATTAATCACTACCCAAGAAGTAGCTCTTGCTTTCAAAAAGGTTGGTGACCCCTGGTATAGAGATGTCCGATAATATCGGACTGCTAATATTATCGGCCGATAAATGCTTTAAAATGTAACATCAAAAATGATCGGTATCGGTTTCAAAATGATCGGTATCTGTTTCAAAAAGAAAAATGTATGACTTTTTAAAACGCCGCTGTGTACACGGACGTAAGGAGAAGTACAGAGCGGCAATAAACCTTAAAGGCACTGCCTTTGCGTGCCGGCCCAGTCACATAATATCTACGGCTTTTCACACACACAAGTGAATGCAAAGCATACTTGGTCAACAGCCATACAGGTCACACTGAGGGTGGACGTATAAACAACTTTAACACTGTTACAAATTTGCGCCACACTGTGAACCCACACCAAACAAGAATGACAAACACATTTCGGGAGAACATCCGCACCGTAACACAACAGAACAAATACCCAGAACCCCTTGCAGCACTAACTCTTCTGGGACGCTACAATATACACCCCCCGCTACCCCCTAATAATAATAATATATTTTATTTGTAAAAAGCACTTTACATTGAGTAAACAACCTCAAAGTGCTACAGTGTATTAAAAAAAATAAAAAGATAATTAAAAATTTAAAAAAATAAAAACTAGAACAGCCATATAGCTAAAACTAGTATGCCTATATCTAAAAAAAAAAAGGCTTTTTTAAAAGAAGGGTTTTTAAGCCTTTTTTTAAAAGCATCCACAGTCTGTGGTGCCCTCAGGTGGTCAGGGAAAGCATTCCACAGACTGGGAGCGGCGGAGCAGAAAGCCCGGTCTCCCATTGTTTGTAGCTTTGTCCTCGGAGGTTGGAGGAGGTTAGCCTGTCCGGAGCGGAGGTGTCGTGTGGAGGATTTGGGGGTGAGTAGTTCTTTGAGGTAAAGGGGGGCATTTCCATGGAGGCACTGGTGGGTTAGTATTTGATGCCTGCAACATGTTTCAAAAAAGCTGGCACAAGTGGCAAAAAAGACTGAGAAAGTTGAGGAATGCTCATCAAACACTTATTTGGAACATCCCACAGGTGAACAGGCTAATTGGGAACAGGTGGGTGCCATGATTGGGTATAAAAGTACATTCCATGAAATGCTCAGTCATTCACAAACAAGGGTGGGGCGAGGGTCACCACTTTGTCAACAAATGCGTGAGCAAATTGTTGAACAGTTTAAGAACAACATTTCTCAACCAGTTATTGCAAGGAATTTAGTGATTTCACCATCTACGCTCCGTAATATCATCTAAAGGTTCAGAGAATCTGGAGAAATCACTGCACCCAAGGCCGTGACCCTCGACCCCTCAGGCGGTACCGCATCAAAAAGCGACATCCGTGTGTAAAGGATATCGCCGCATGGGCTCAGGAACACTTCAGAAAACCACTGTCAGTAACTACAGTTGGTCGCTACATCTGTAAGAGGAAGGTGAAACTCTACTATGCAAAGCGAAAGCCATTTATCAACAACACCCAGAAACGCCGCCGGCTTCGCTGGGCCCGAGGTCATCTAAGATGGACTGATGCAAATTTGTTTTTGGCAAATGTGGACGTCGTGTCCTCCGGACCAAAGAGAAAAAGAACCATCCGGACTGTTCTAGGCGCAAAGTTGAAAAGCCAGCATCTGTGATGGCAGCTCAATCTCCAGAATGATATCTTAGAATTGATGGTGTTTTTATAGCATATTAGTATAAATAGGAAAAATAGTGTCACTGCCTTTTTACAGTTAAATTCTGGCAACGGAGCGGCCAGTTTGTACCGTAAAATCGATGGTTGTTGTTATTTTTGCAGTGTATTACTGCCAGATACATAGTTACTCACAATGAAGAAATGACACTCACAAATTAAACAGACGTGTACAACTCAACAAATATGAACTAAGGCTAGCCAATGATTTTTAGTCAGATTAAAAAATATATAAATTAGGGCTATTAAAGGATTTTTAGTCAGATTAAAAAATATGTAAATTTGTGCTATCCAATGATTTTTAGTCAGATTAAAAAATATATACATTTGGGTTATCTAATTATTTTTAATCAGATTTAAAAATATATAAATTAGGGCTATCTAATGATTTTTAATCAGATTAAAAAATATATAAATTAGGGCTATTAAAGGATTTTTTGTCAGATTAAAATATATATAAATTATGGCTATTAAATTATTTTTAGTCAGAATAATAAATATATAAATTAGGGTTATCCAATTATTTTTAATCAGATTAAAAAATATATAAATTAAGGCTATCCAAAGATTTTTAGTCAGATTAAAAAATATATAAATTTGGGTTATCCAATTATTTTTCATCAGATTAAAACATATATAAATTAGGGCTATCTAAGGATTTTTAATCAGATTAAAATATATATAAATTAGGGCTATTAAAGGATTTTTAGTCAGATTAAAATATATATAAATTATGGCTATTAAATGATTTTAGTCAGAATAATAAATATATAAATTAGGGCTATCCAAGGATTTTTAGTCAGATTAAAAAAATATATAAATTAGTGTTATCCAATTATTTTTAATCAGATTAAAAAATATATAAATTAGGGCTATCCAAGGATTTTTAGTCAGATTAAAAAATATATAAATTTGGGTTATCCAATTATTTTTCATCAGATTAAAACATATATAAATTAGGGCTATCTAATGATTTTTAATCAGATTAAAAAATATATAAATTAGGGCTATTAAATGATTTTTAGTCCGATTAAAAAATATATAAATTAGGGATATTAAAGGATTTTTAGTCAGATTAAAATATATATAAATTATGGCTATTAAATGATTTTTAGTCAGAATAATAAATATATAAATTAGGGCTATCCAAGGATTTTTAGTCAGATTAAAAATATATATAAATTAGGGTTATCCAATTATTTTTAATCAGATTTAAAAATATATAAATTAGGGCTATCCAAGGATTTTAAAGCAGATTAAAATATATATAAATGTGGGTTATCCAATGATTTTTAATCAGATTAAAAAATATATAAATTGGGGCTATCTAATAACCTTCGTTTTTTTACATATTTTTAATGATATGTTTTGTAAAAACTAAAAACCCTAAATACTTTTTTTTCCTTCTATACAATTTTGATTACATTTTGGTGTTTAAAGAAAAATACTTAGTTTTTTAGATAATTTGTTTTTTTTTATGCAATAAACAAAAATCCTAAAAACTTTAATACATTTTTGGATCATTTTTAAATGCCATTTTTTTGTGCAGAAAAAAACAAAATAAACAACTTTCTACTTTTTTTTTTACTACGGATTTTCTTTACTTCCGATATATTTTTGAAATAATATTTCTGAAATAAATAATTTTAAATAACTTTGGTCATTGTCTAATGAAAAATAGTATATATAATGTAAAGTGTGTACATTTTGTATGTACAATTTTTTTTTTAATTGAAAAAAGAAAGCACGGACTGTGTTTTTAAACATATTTTTCTAAATATTATTTGTAAAAAAAAATAAAAAGACTTCAACATTTTTTTGTAGATATTTTTATATTTGTGTGTATGGGGAAAAAAATAACCTTCGTTTTTTATATATTTTTAATGATATATTTTGTAAAAACTAAAAACCCTAAATACTTTTTTTTCCTTCTATACAATTTTGATTACATTTTGGTGTTTAAAGAAAAATACTTAGTTTTTTAGATAATTTGTTTTTTTTATGCAATAAACAAAAATCCTAAAAACTTTAATACATTTTTGGATCATTTTTAATTGCCATTTTTTTGTGCAGAAAAAAACAAAATAAACAACTTTCTGCTTTTTTTTTTACTACGGATTTTCTTTACTTCCGAGATATTTTTGAAATAATATTTCGGAAATAAATCATTTTAAATAACTTTGGTCATTGTCTAATGAAAAATAGTATATACAATGTGAAGTATGCACATTTTGTATGTACAATTTTTTTTATTGAAAAAAGAACCCACGGACTGTGTTTTTAAACATAGTTTTCTAAATATTATTTGTAAAAAAAGAAATGTTTATATATTATATTTTTATATTTTTGTGTATAGAAAAAAAAACAGTTTTTTTAGATATTTGTAATAATATATTTTGTAAGAACAAAAAAACCCTAAATACTTTTTTTTCCTTCTATACAATTTTGATTACATTTTTGTGTTTAACAAAAAAAAAACTTTGTGTTTTAGATCATTTGGTTTTTTTTATGCAATAAACAAAAATCTTAAAAACGTTATTACATTTTTGGATCATTTTTAAATGTCATTTAATTTAAATAACAAAAAGAACACATTTCTACATTATCTTTACTACAGATTTTCTTTATTGCTGAGATATTTTTTCCTAACATTCTTGGGTAAAACAAAAAACATGGATACTTTTAGATACTTTTTTGTGATTTTTTTTTGTTAAAGAACTACAAATAATCAGAGTATTTGTACAATTCTTATTGGACAATATTAAAATACGATAAGTAATTAAATAATATTACATGAAATACATATGTATATAATATTTAGCAAACTATTTTGAAGCTGTCTTGCAGCATTACTAGTTTTATTTATTTTATTTATTTTTTATATGACTAGTTTTAGTACTAATCCCTGCAGACAACGTTTAAACCCCAACAGTAATGCTTTTATTTGTTACATTAATAAAACATGGCATGTTTACACTTGCACAATTCAACATGTCCAAAAAGGAGGAGAAAGAAGCAGAGTTCAATTACAGCAATTACTGGTAGTTTTCAAATATTGAAGTCAAGTGAAAAAAGAAAAAAGGGTGTATTCTGAGCTAAAAAAAAAGGGCAGCACTTTGCAACTTACCTTTATTTGGCACGAAGAACGGACCTTCCTCTTCTGTGTGTTCCTCTGCCGTCTGTGGTTGAGAGCGAGAAGGAGGGGAGCCTGCAGGAGGGAGGGAGGAAAAGGAAGAAATCCATGGGAATGGCAGCTCGCCAATGAGAAGATAGGATCGCTGAAGATTAATGGACGCACACCACCTTCATCTTCAAGCGTTGGTGGTCAGCACGGTGAGACGTGTGGCGTGAAGATGCAACACTTGCTGCTGACCTCTTGTTCCATCTTGTCTACACGGCTTTGCTGGCTCACAAAAGCCTGTGTGTGTGTGTGTGTGTGTGGATATGTATATATCTGTATGTATATATATATATATATATATATATATATATATATATATGGATGTCCGATAATGGCTTTTTGCCGATATCCGATATTCCGATATTGTCCAACTCTTAATTACCGATACCGATATCAACCGATACCGCTATATACAGTCGTGGAATTAACACATTATTATGCCTAATTTGGACAACCAGGTATAGTGAAGATAAGGTCCTTTTTTTAAAAACTAATAAAATAAAATAATATAAATAAATTAAAAACATTTTCTTAATAAAAAAAGAAAGTAAAACAATATAAAAACAGTTACATAGAAACTAGTAATGAATGAAAATGAGTAAAATGAACTATTAAAGGTTAGTACAAGTATCCCTTGCAGACTGTATTGATATATATTGATATATAATGTAGGAACCAGAATATTAATAACAGAAAGAAACAACCCTTTTGTGTGAATGAGTGTGAATGGGGGAGGGAGGTTTTTTGGGTTGGTGCACTAATTGTAAGTGTATCTTGTGTTTTTTATGTTGATTTAATCAATTAAAAAAAATTAATTAAAAAAACGATACCGATAATATAAAAACCGATACCGATAATTTCCGATATTACATTTTAAAGCATTTATCGGCCGATAATATCGGCCTGCCGACATCTCCAATATATATATGTGTGTATATCAATATATACCGTATTTTCCGCACTATAAGGCGCACCGGATTATAAGGCGCACCTTCAATGAATGGCCTATTATAAAACTTGGTTCATATATAAGGCGCGCCGCATTATAAGGCACATAGAATAGACGCTACAGTAGAGGCTGGGGTCACGTTGTGCGTCCCGTAGTTGCGAGACCTGTTGTGGCTCAATATCGGTCCATATATAAGGCGCACCGGATTATAAGGCGCACTGTCAGCTTTTGAGAAAATTGGAGGTTTTTAGGTGCGCCTTATAGTGCGGAAAATACGATATATATTAGAGATGTCCGATATAATCGGCCGATAAATGCTTTAAAATGTAATATCGGAAATTATCGGTATCGTTTTTTTTATCATCAGTATCGTTTTTTGGGGGTTTTTTTAAATTTATTTTTTAATTAAATCAACATAAAAAACACAAGATACACTTACAATTAGTGCACCAACCCAAAAAACCTAACTCCCCCATTTACACTCATTCACACAAAAGTGTTGTTTCCTTCTGTTATTAATATTCTGGTTCCTACATTATATATCAATATATATCAATACAGTCTGCAAGGGATACAGTCTGTAAGCACACATGATTGTGCGTGCTGCTGGTCCACTAATAGTACTAACCTTTAACAGTTAATTTTACTCATTTTCATTAATTACTAGTTTCTATGTAACTGTTTTTATATTGTTTTACTTTCTTTTTTATTCAAGAAAATGCTTTTAATTTATTTATCTTATTTTATTTAATTAATTGTTTTAAAAAGGACCTTATCTTCACCATACCTGGTTGTCCAAATTAGGCATAATAATGTGTTAATTCCACGACTGTATATATCGATATCGGTAATTAAAGAGTTGGACTATATCGGAATATCGGATATCGGCAAAAAGCCATTATCGGACATCCCTAGTATATATATATATATATATATATATATATATATATGTGTGTGTGTGTATATAAAAGTTTAGACCCCACTGTCAAAGGACAAAAGCTGTCTTCGATCCTGCCAAGCAAAAAGGCTTGTAAAACTCCATCGTGTAGGATGGGAAGCGACATGAAGGCGTCTGTTTCTTTGACGTATTGCAATCCACAGGAAGATTTTGTCTTTGACCCGAGATCTACAAAGCGGAGATGTCCATTTCTCAGATGATGCAATTGTTGATGACTGAGGTGCTGATATCAACCAAACCTAACCCCACTCCAACCTCTACCCCCCCTCCCTCCACATCCCACCCCCCAGATTGTAAATAATGTAAATAATTCAATGTATATACTCTGATGATTAATTTATGTGATGACTGTATTATGCTGATATTTGTACCATGAATTGATTAACCCCGACTTAAACAAGTTGAAAAACTTATTGGGGTGTTACCATTTAGTGGTCAATTGTACGGAATATGTACTGTACTGTGCAATCTACTAATAAAAGTTTCAATCAATCAGTCAATCAAAGAGGAAGCAGGACCTGACTCCACTCCAGCCACCTTTTTCTTTGAACTGTTTTGTGACCAAAGGCAGCGGCTGTTTACGACCCCCCTCCCTTTAGAAACAGCTGTTGCCATGTAATCAGGGAAAGTCCAAATAAAAGAGGAGGCGTACAACCTTTTCGTCAGAGCTTGGTGGGACACCTGTACGAGGGTACAGTGTCTACGCGTTTCTCCTCATTGAGCCAAATTCAATTCTGTCTCTGTTTAATTCCTTGCTTCTTGTCTTGTTTAATAGATGTCATCAGTGTTTGAACCTGACACACACCTTCTCCTCATTCAATGGGTTTTCTTTTATTTTCATGACTATTTACATTGTAGATTGTCACTGAAGGCATCAAAACTATGACTGAACACATGTGGAGTTATGTACTTAACAAAAAGAAGATAAATGGTAAATGGGTTATACTTGTATAGCGCTTTTCTACCTTCAAGGTACTCAAAGCGCTTTGACACTATTTCCACATTCACCCATTCACACACACTGATGGCGGGAGCTGCCATGCAAGGCCCTAACCATCACCACCAGGGGAAAGGGGGAAGTGTCCTGCTCAAGGACACAACGAGGTTGGTAGAAGGTGGGGGATCGAACCAGGAACCCTCAGGTTGCTGGCACGGCCACTCTAATGGATGTATGGATTTAGCAATGTTTCCTCATGTTCTCATACCCTCTGTAGTTCCACTATAGCGTGTGCAATCACAATAAAAACATCTCCTCTTATCTTACACAATACGTCGGGTTCAACTTGCCGTCCTCGACCCTCTTCTCACCACTTTTCTATTTCCTATCATACACTATGTTGCCAAAAGTATTGGGCCGCCCATCCAAATGACGAGAACCAGGTGTCCTAATCACAGGCGTGTACAATCAAGCACTTAGGCACGGAGGCTGTTTCTACAAACATTTGTGAAAGAACGGGCCGCTTTCAGTGATTTCCAGCGTGGACCTGCCCATAGGATGCCACCTGTGCAGCAAATCCAGTCGTTAAAATTTCCTCGCTCCTAAATATCCCAAAATCAACTTTATGACAAGAAAAGTGAAGAGTTTGGGAACAACAGCAACCAAGTGGTAGGCCACGTGAACTGGCAGAGAGGTCAGCATAGTGCAAAGACTTTCTGCACAGTCAGCTGCTACACAGCTCCAAATGTCATGTGACCTTCCAATTAGCCCACGTACAGTACGCAGAGAGCTTCATGGAATGGGCTTCCATGGCCGGGCAGCTGCATCTAAGCCATACATCACCAAGTCCAATGCAAAGGTGGTGTAAAGCACGTCGCCACTGGACTCTAGAGCAGTGGAGACGTGTTCTTTGGACTGATGAATCACGCTTTCCCATCTGGCAACCTGATGGACCAGTCTGGGTTTGGAGGTTGCCAGGAGAACGCTACATTTCGGAACTGCATTGTGCAGAGTGTGAAATTTGGTGGAGGAGGAATTATGGTGTGGGGTTGTTTTTCAGGAGTTGGGCTTGGCCCTTTAGTTCCAGTGAAAGGAACTTTGAATGCTCCAGGATACCAAAACATTTTGGACAATTCCATGCTTCCAACCTTGTGGGAACAGTTAGAAGCGGGCTCCTTCCTCTTCTAACATAACTATGCACCAGTGCACAAAGCCAGGCCCATAAAGACATGGATGACAGAGTCTGGTGTGGATGACCTTGACTGGCCTGCACAGAGTCCTGACCTGAACCCTATAGAACACCTTTGGGCCGAATTAGAACGGAGACTGAGAGCCAGGCTTTCTCCACCAATGCGCTTTTGGAAGAATGGTGGAAAATTCCTATGAACACACTTCGGCAACCTTGTGGACAGCCTTCCCGGAAGAGTTGGAAGCTTTATTCCACATCATATTGCACCCTATGGGTTAGGAATGGGATGACACTCCAAGTTCATATGTGAGTCAAGGCAGGTGGCCAAATACTTTTGTATCTCCTGGAGTATAATTATGGTGCATCTTCCCTCGGCAGCACGTCACATATGCTGCACGTGCAACTCCTTCACCACGTCTCCTTCCTCTACAGGCTTCAACGTGTTCGGAGTGAATCACAGACGGAAGGTGGCGGGAGGAAAGAAGCATGAAGGCAATCTACAACACTTTAACCGGCGATAATTCACTTTTTTTTTGTGTACAAAAATGTCTTTTTCGGGTTGCACACTCCAATTTCCCTCGGTAATAACAGAGTTATTCAAAGTCAGTGTTGGGACTAACGCGTTACAAAGTTATTTTCGGCGGTAACTAGTAGTCTAACGCGTTATTTTTTATATTCAGTAACTCAGTTACCGCTACTACATGATGCGTTACTGTCTGTATTTACTAACAAGACATCATGGCGGAGCCAGAAGTCGAGTTTCTTAACATGGAGATATTCTCACTACTTTTCTTTTGTCGAGCACAAAGAAAAGAACATTTTAGTTGAATGTAAGTTGTGTCTTGGATCAAAGATCCCATCTACTGCCCAAAAGAGCAATTCAAATCTGCTGAAACAGCTACAAAAGCAACATGCTTCGACGAAGATAGTAAAGAGAGACACACTTCACCTCCGCCTCCGACAGCGGCTGGATTTTAACGGAGGGACTGCTAGCCAGGAATAGAATAGAATATGTTCCCCTAGTGTCCAAATAACTCTAAATTAAGTCTTTGTTACTTAGAATATGTTCCCCTAGTGTCCAAATAACTCTAAATTGAGTCTTTGTTACTTAGAATATGTTCCCCTAGTGTCCAAATAACTCTAAATTGAGTCTTTGTTACTTAGAATATGTTCCCCCAGTGTCCAAATAACTCTAAATTGAGTCTTTGTTACTTAGAATATGTTCCCCCAGTGTCCAAATCACTCTAAATTTAGTCTTTGTTACTTAGAATATGTTCCCCTAGTGTCCAAATAACTCTAAATTGAGTCTTTGTTACTTAGAAAATGTTCCCCTAGTGTCCAAATCACTCTAAATTTAGTCTTTGTTACTTAGAATATGTTCCCCTAGTGTCCAAATAACTCTAAATTAAGTCTTTGTTACTTTAAATATGTTCCCCTAGTGTCCAAATAACTCTAAATTTAGTCTTTGTTACTTTAAATATGTTCCCCTAGTGTCCAAATAACTCTAAATTAAGTCTTTGTTACTTTGAATATGTTCCCCTAGTGTCCAAATAACTCTAAATTAAGTCTTTGTTACTTTGAATATGTTCCCCTAGTGTCCAAATAACTCTAAATTAAGTCTTTGTTACTTAGAATATGTTCCCCTAGTGACCAAATAACTCTAAATTAAGTCTTTGTTACTTAGAATATGTTCCCCTAGTGTCCAAATAACTCTAAATTGAGTCTTTGTTACTTAGAATTCCCCTAGTGTCCAAATAACTCTAAATTAAGTCTTTGTTACTTAGAATATGTTCCCCCAGTGTCCAAATAACTCTAAATTAAGTCTTTGTTACTTAGAATATGTTCCCCTAGTGACCAAATAACTCTAAATTAAGTCTTTGTTACTTAGAATATGTTCCCCTAGTGTCCAAATAACTCTAAATTAAGTCTTTGTTACTTAGAATATGTTCCTCTAGTGTCCAAATAACTCTAAATTAAGTCTTTGTTACTTTAAATATGTTCCCCTAGTGTCCAAATAACTCTAAATTGAGTCTTTGTTACTTAGAATATGTTCCCCTAGTGTCCAAATAACTCTAAATTGAGTCTTTGTTACTTAGAATATGTTCCCCTAGTGTCCAAATAACTCTAAATAAAGTCTTTGTTACTTAGAATACGTTCCCCTAGTGTCCAAATAACTTTAAATTGAGTCTTTGTTACTTAGAATTCCCCTAGTGTCCAAATAACTCTAAATTGAGTCTTTGTTACTTTGAATATGTTCCCCTAGTGTCCAAATAACTCTAAATTGAGTCTTTGTTACTTAGAATATGTTCCCCTAGTGTCCAAATAACTCTAAATTAAGTCTTTGTTACTTAGAATATGTTCCCCTAGTGTCCAAATAACTCTAAATTAAGTCTTTGTTACTTAGAATATGTTCCACTAGTGTCCAAATAACTCTAAATTGAGTCTTTGTTACTTAGAATATGTTCCCCTAGTGTCCAAATAACTCTAAATTGAGTCTTTGTTACTTAGAATATGTTCCCCTAGTGTCCAAATAACTCTAAATTGAGTCTTTGTTACTTAGAATATGTTCCCCTAGTGTCCAAATAACTCTAAATTAAGTCTTTGTTACTTAGAATATGTTCCCCTAGTGTCCAAATAACTCTAAATTGAGTCTTTGTTACTTAGAATATGTTCCCCTAGTGTCCAAATAACTCTAAATTGAGTCTTTGTTACTTTGAATATGTTCTCCTAGTGTCCAAATAACTCTAAATTAAGTCTTTGTTACTTATGATATGTTCCCCTAGTGTCCAAATAACTCTAAATTGAGTCTTTGTTACTTTGAATATGTTCCCCTAGTGTCCAAATAACTCTAAATTGAGTCTTTGTTACTTAGAATATGTTCCCCTAGTGTCCAAATAACTCTAAATTAAGTCTTTGTTACTTAGAATATGTTCCCCTAGTGTCCAAATAACTCTAAATTGAGTCTTTGTTAATATGTTCCCCTAGTGTCCAAATAACTCTAAATTAAGTCTGTGTTACTTAGAATATGTTCCCCCAGTGTCCAAATAACTCTAAATTGAGTCTTTGTTAGTTAGAATATGTTCCCCATACTAAAGTGTTACCAAAAACATATAACTTTGTCTTGAATTTGAAAAAAAACAACCTTTTCTTTTCACTAAAGAAGGGTTCTGTGAATGTGCATATGAAACTGTTGGGGTTCGGTACCTCCAACAAGGTTAAGAACCACTGTTCTAGAGTGTTTGATTATCACATCGCTCTAAATGTATAGACTATAAAGTTCGCAAACATATGGAGGGATCCTAGTGGGCCAGGCCAATCTTTCCTTTTCTCTAAACTAAAAGTGGGGAAATGCGTAGAGTGTTCTGGGCTTCAGTCCAGTGTTGATCTCCTGAAGACATAATTTTATTTCACAATTCCTTGAGAGAAAAAAAATGCCTGGTTAGGCTTTGTGTATGTCATGTGTGCCTTCCTTGGGTGAAGCCAGGTTTACAGCTATGTTGTTATTATGCTGTTTGTTACTGTTATGTTGCAGCTATTTCAAATAGTTTTGTCAATTTGTTCTGGCCCGAAATAAATTGGCCCTTTGAAACATATCTTTGTCTTTGTGTGTTGTATGTAGACCACATGGCTTTGCAGAGCATTGCTTACTTTTGAAATAAAGTAACTAGTAACTGTAAGTAGTTACTGGTTTTCAGTAACTAACCCAACACTGTTCAAAGTGTCATCGCACCTTGATTCTCGTTGTTTTACACCTTTTTCGACACGTGTGGAGAACGAGTGGAAAAAAGCACAGTGTCCCTTCCATCTGAGAGAAAAGTGCTGTAGTTTATTATAGGTGTGCTAATGTGCTACACGGGCATTATTACACGGGCATCTGCTTTGTCGTGTACAATGCAAAGCTGAGGTCCTTACAGTGCCAGAATGTTGTTTATAATCCATCAATCTTTCCTTTTAATGTCACGGGCTTTCAAATAATTACCAGTAAAAGGAGCCGTCTAAAAGCGTCCTGATGTGAAGACCCTGACAAAGGACAAAAGTCTGGTCATGTCTTTAAATCCCAGGTGTCAAACCACACCTTGTCATGACTTGGACTATGGTGCAGTTTCCTGCGTGGATTGTTTTCCTGAGATGCAACAGAACTGGACCGGACATGGCGTGAAGGTGAATACATGATTTAAATATTACTATAAAAAGTCTAAACAAAAGGCGCGCACAAGGCGTAGACACAAACTTGGCTAGGGAGCAAGACATACACTTAACGTAGACTATGGACATGAAACAAAAGACTCGCTAAACGTGACATGAATAAACAAAAACTTACTTGGAAAAGCATGGAACTATGGCATGGAACGAGCATGGAACTATGGCATAGAACTATGGCATGGAACGCGCATGGAACTATGGCATGGAACGAGCATGGAACTATGGCATTGAACGAGCATGGAACTATGGCATGGAACTATGGCATGGAACGAGCATGGAACTATGGCATGGAACGAGCATGGAACTATGGCATGGAACGAGCATGGAACTATGGCATGGAACGAGCATGGAACGAGCATGGAACTATGGCATTGAACGAGCATGGAACTATGGCATGGAATGAGCATGGAACTATGGCATGGAATGAGCATGGAACTATGGCATGGAACGAGCATGGAACTATGGCATGGAACGAGCATGGAACTATGGCATTGAACGAGCATGGAACTATGGCATGGAACGAGCATGGAACTATGGCATTGAACGAGCATGGAACTATGGCATGGAATGAGCATGGAACTATGGCATGGAACGAGCATGGAACTATGGCATTGAACGAGCATGGAACTATGGCATGGAACGAGCATGGAACTATGGCATGGAACGAGCATGGAACTATGGCATGGAACGAGCATGGAACTATGGCATTGAACGAGCATGGAACTATGGCATGGAATGAGCATGGAACTATAGCATGGAACGAGCATGGAACTATGGCATGGAACGAGCATGGGACTATGGCATTGAACGAGCATGGAACTATGGCATGGAATGAGCATGGAACTATGGCATGGAACGAGCATGGAACTATGGCATTGAACGAGCATGGAACTATGGCATGGAACGAGCATGGAACTATGGCATGGAACGAGCATGGAACTATGGCATGGAACGAGCATGGAACTATGGCATGGAACGAGCATGGAACTATGGCATGGAACGAGCATGGAACGAGCATGGAACTATGGCATGGAACGAGCATGGAACTATGGCATTGAACGAGCATGGAACTATGGCATGGAACGAGCATGGAACTATGGCATGGAACGAGCATGGAACTATGGCATGGAACAAGCATGGAACTATGGCATGGAACGAGCATGGAACTATGGCATGGAACGAGCATGGAACTATGGCATGGAATGAGCATGGAACGAGCATGGAACTATGGCATGGAACGAGCATGGAACTATGGCATTGAACGAGCATGGAACTATGGCATGGAACGAGCATGGAACTATGGCATGGAATGAGCATGGAACTATGGCATGGAACGAGCATGGAACTATGGCATGGAACGAGCATGGAACTATGGCATGGAACGAGCATGGAACTATGGCATGGAACGAGCATGGAACTATAGCATGGAACGAGCATGGAACTATGGCATGGAACGAGCATGGAACTATGGCATGGAACGAGCATGGAACGAGCATGGAACTATGGCATGGAACGAGCATGGAACTATGGCATTGAACGAGCATGGAACTATGGCATGGAATAAGCATGGAACTATGGCATGGAATGAGCATGGAACTATGGCATGGAACGAGCATGGAACTATGGCATGGAATGAGCATGGAACTATGGCATGGAACGAGCATGGAACTATGGCATTGAACGAGCATGGAACTATGGCATGGAATGAGCATGGAACTATGGCATGGAACGAGCATGGAACTATGGCATGGAATGAGCATAAACAGAGTGATGACGCCAGACCGACTACCTGGCAACTACAGGCTTAAATAGTCATGTGACGATTGAAAATAGGTGCATGACAGGTGAAACTAATGGTCGTCATGGTGACAAAACAAACAAGGATGCGTAAAAAACAGGAACTATGGAGTTTTAACCAAACGGAACATAACTAAACTAGCCTGGCAAAGCCTGGAAATGTTGCCTGGCAAAAGGGCGTTTCATCTTTTTTGGGGAAATGTAGCGTATTTCCCGGACCATAGGGCGCACCGCCGATGAGTGGTCAATTTTTGATCTTTTTTCATATATAAGGCGCACCAGATTATAGGGCGCATTAAGGGAGTCATATTATTATAATTTTTTCTAAAAGTAAAAGACGTCCTTGTGGTCTACATAACATGTAATGGTGGTTCTCTGCTCAAAATGTGGCATAGATGATGTTTTACACATCATCTTCAAGCCGCTTTCTGACAGTCGCTTCAGCATTGTATTCTCTTTTTATTTAGCATTTACACAACGTGACAACTTTACTGCTTTTGGCTTTGTACATAATTAAAGCGGTTTGCAAATGCAACAAATCATTGCATTTCAAAATATATATATTTTTAAATTTTAATACATTTTTACTATTTCTCTCTATTTTTAAATAAATAATGAAGCACTACTTAAGTGCTTTACTGCATTTAATTTAATCAAAATTATGTATTATTAAATTTTCATTAACTATATATATATATATATATATATATATATATATATATATATATATATATATATATATATATAGTTATATATATAACTATATATATATATATATATATAGTTATATATAGTTATATATATAACTATATATATATATATAACTATATATATATATAACTATATATATATATAGATATATAGTTATATATATATAACTATATATATATATATATATTTATATAGTTATATATATATATATAACATATATATATATAACATATATATATATAAAACTATATATATATATAGTTATATATACATGTATAACTATATATATATATATATAACTATATATATATATATATATATATATATATAACTACATATATATATATAACTATATAACTATATATATATATATAACTATATAAATATATATATATATAACTATATAACTATATATATAACTATATATATATATATAATTATATAACTATATATATATATATACACATACATACATACATACATACATACATACATACATACATACATACATACATACACATACATATATATATATATATATATATATATATATATATATATATATATATATATATATATATATATATATATATATATATATATATATATATATATATATATATATATATATATGTCATTTTATTTCAGACCCAGGGGGATCCATATCACAGATGAAAAAACATACTACAACTATTTAAAAGAACAAATAAAAGAAATACAAGCATAAAAATAGAAATTTCTATATAAAAAAAATTGTAAAAAGCGGTGAAAAAATTGATTTGTTTGTTGTAACGTTTTTTTAAATTTTACAATAAATAATAATGTATTTAAAAGTAGTAAAAATCCCCTCTCTTGCAACTATTGATTAGCATTAGCTTATTCCAAATAAGTGTTTGATGAGCATTCCTCAACTTTCTCAGGTCTTTTTTGCCACTTGTGCCAGCTTTTTTGAAACATGCTGCAGGCGTCGAAATCCAAATGAGCTAATATTTGCAAAAAACAACAAAGTTTTCCAGTGTGAACATTAAATATCTTGTCTTTGCAGTCTATTCAATTGAATATAAGTTATAAATCATTGTATTCTGTTTTTATTTACCATTTACACAACGTGACAACTTCACTGCTTTTGTATTTAAAGACATTGTTTGTGTTGCAAGTTACAAAGCTCAGTATCAGTGTTAAAAGTATGACAGGTACTTGCTATTTTTTTTCTTCTTACATTTTGAATGGCCCTTGAAGTAGGGGCCTCCCTCTCCATCAGTGTGTGGCTCCTTCCATTACTGTGTGCTATGCATTTACGCTTTCTACAAGATGTTTATGTCTTTGATGGTATCGCACAATGCGAAGAAAAGATGAAATGTGCAGAGCTGTGAGATGGAGCCACTTCTTGGCATTTCCTGCCTGCAAATGCCAGTTGAGTGGAGATGTTGCTATGTGACGTGAATGTGCTGCCTTTCATTGCAAATGCATCTTACTTTTCATTCCATTTGCAACATTGATTTGCGATACTATACTAGTATGAAAAGATGGATATTTTTCAGTTCTTT
>NC_084751.1:11948697-12001197 GCF_033978785.1 Entelurus aequoreus | reverse complement strand
TCAAGCATTTCACTGCAGAAACGGGCAAAAATGGAAAGAGAAAGTGAAGCTTCTGCAAGCTGACAACATCTTTATTGGCGTGGGAGACCAACCTATGGCCAGGAAAACCTCCTCCAGGCAGCCTGACATCTCCCTCTTTATGCTCTCCTCGATGTCTCTTCCCGAAATCTTCTGGTACTCTTGGAACACTGAAGAAGAGCAACAATTAGAAGAAGAAGAACAACAACAACAATTTGAAGAAGAGCATAAATTACAAGAAGAAGAAGAAGCAGAAGAAGAAGAAGAAGAGCAACAATTAGAAGAAGAAGAAGAAGAGCATCAATTAGAAGAAGAAGAAGAAGAGCAACAATTAGAAGAAGAAGAAGAGCATCAATTAGAAGAAGAAGAAGAAGAGCAACAATTAGAAGAAGAAGAAGAAGAGCAACAATTAGAAGAAGAAGAGCATCAATTAGAAGAAGAAGAAGAGGAGCAACAATTAGAAGAAGAAGAGCATCAATTAGAAGAAGAAGAAGAGCAACAATTAGAAGAAGAAGAGCAACAATTAGAAGAAGAGAATCAATTAGAAGAAGAGCATCAATTAGAAGAGCATCAATTAGAAGAAAAAGAACAGCAACAATTAGAAGAAGACCATCAATTAGAAGAAGAGCATCAATTGGAAGAAGAAGAAGAAGAAGAAGAGCAACAATTAGAAGAAGAAGAAGAAGAAGAGCAACAATGAAGAAGAACAAGAAGAGCAACAATTAGAAGAAGAGCAACAATTAGAAGAAGAAGAAGACCAACCATTACAAGAAGAAGAAGAGCAACAATTAGAAGAAGAAGAAGAGCAACAATTAGAAGAAAAAGAAGATCAACACTTAGAAAAAGAAGAAGAAGACCAACCATTTCAAGAAGAAGAAGAAGAGCAACAATTAGAAGAAGAAGAACAAGAAGAGCAACAATGAAGAAGAACAAGAAGAGCAACAATGAAGAAGAACAAGAAGAGTAACAATTAGAAGAAGACCAACCATTAGAAGAAGAAGAAGAAAAAGACCAACCATTAAAAGAAGAATAACAATAAGAAGAAGAGCAACAATTAGAAGAAGAAGAACAAGAAGAGCAACAATGAAGAAGAACAAGAAGAGTAACAATTAGAAGAAGACCAACCATTAGAAGAAGAAGAAGAAAAAGACCAACCATTAAAAGAAGAAGAAGAAGAAGAAGAGCAACAATTAGAAGAAGAAGAACAAGAAGAGTAACAATTAGAAGAAGACCAACCATTAGAAGAAGAAGAAGAAAAAGACCAACCATTAAAAGAAGAATAAGAATAATAAGAAGAGCAACAATTAGAAGAAGAAGAACAAGAAGAGCAACAATGAAGAAGAACAAGAAGAGTAACAATTAGAAGCACAACAATTAGAAGAAGAAGAGCAACAATTAGAAGAGCAACAATGAAGATGAACAACAAGAAGAGCAACAATTAGAAGAGCTACATTTAGAAGAAGAAGAAGAAGAAGAGCAACAATTAGAAGAAGAGCAACACTAAGAAGAAGAAGAGCAACACTTACAAGAAGAAGAGCAACACTTAGAAGAAGAAGAGCAACACTTAGAAGAAGAAGAGCAACACTTAGAAGAAGAAGAAAAAGAAGAAGAAGACCAACCATTAGAAGAAGAAGAATAAGAAGAGCAACAATTAGAAGAAGAAGAGCAACAATGAAGAAGAACAAGAAGAGCAACAATTAGAAGAAGAAGAAGAAGAGCAACAATGAAGAAGAAGAACAAGAAGAGCAACACTTAGAAGAAGAAGAAGACTGACAATTAGAAGAAGAAGAAGAAGAAGAAGAGCAACAATGAAGAAGAAGAACAAGAAGACTGACAATTAGAAGAAGAAGAAGAGCAACAATGAAGAAGAAAAACAAGAAGAGCAACAATTAGAAGAAGAAGAGCAACAATGAAGAAGAAGAACAAGAAGAGCAACAATTAGAAGAAGAGCAACACTTAGAAGAAGAAGAAGAAGACTGACAATTAGAAGAAGAAGAGCAACAATTAGAAGAAGAAGAGAAGTAACAAGTACAAGAGCAACACTCAGAAGAAGAAGAAGAAGAAGAAGAAGAAGAAGAAGAAGAAGAAGAAGAAGAAGAAGAAGAGTAACAAGAAGATGAGCAACAACAAGAAGAAAAGTAAGAAGGAGATGAAGAAGGGCAAAAACAAGAGAATGAAGAACAGTAAGAAGAAGAAGTAGACAAAGAAAAGCAAGATGAAGAAGAATAGTAATAATAAAAATAAGAAGAATAACTACAAGGAGACCAAGAAGAACAGGAAGAGCAAGAAGAAGAGCAACAAAAAGAAGATTTAGAAGAAAATGACAAAGAGCAAAAAGAGGAAGATGAAGAAGAGCAAGAATACAAAAAAGAGCATGAAAATGAAGAACGAGAAAAAAATAAGAGCAAAAACAACAACAACAACAATAAGAAAAGGAGAAGAGCTAGAAGAAAAAGAAAAGATAGAAGTAAAAGAGCAAGAAGCAGACGAAAAGCAAGAAGAAGAAGGAGAGCAAGAGCAGGAATGATGCAGAAACGCAAGAGAAAAAGAGCAAGCAGAAGAAGAACAAGAAAAGCAGAATAATAAGAAGAGCAAGAAAAAGAAGAAGAGCAAAAAAAAGAAGAGCAAGAATAAGAAGAAAAGCAGCAAGAGAGCAGGAATAAAAAGAAGAAGAAGAAGATGAGGAAGAATGAGAAGGAAAGCAAGAAGAAGTAAAAAGTAGAAGTTGATGTTCAATCAGGACTACCTCTCAACAGATGCTTCTGGTTCCTGACACAAAGAACAGTCAAGAACTTGACCTCGTCTGTTCCCCATCGAGCCTCACCAGCCTCGTAGATCTCCTGCACAACTAAGTGGTTAGACACTGCAAAGACCTGAATGACTCCATCCTTGCCTTGGCATCCTGCACCGCCTGGGCCTCGTTCACCGTCTCACTCTCGTCACGTCCGGCCTGAAGCACACAATCAAACGTCACTTCATCAATCAAATCTAATCCAATCCAATTCTTCTACTCACCGTTAGTAAAGAGACCAGAACTCTCTGGAACATTCCCGACGTGTCTCCACACACGTCATCTTCCAGGTTCTTCCCGTGTTCTGAACAGACAAACACCTTTCAATTCAACTTTATTCAGCAAACATCCACAGTGCACCACAATACTCGGTCATGAATAAAAGACGTAAACAACAGAAGGCACAAAACCTTGCAAAAGGCTAACGATTAACATAAAAATACAATTGAAAAGACACAAAAAAAGCTCCTAGTAATAATAGTCTAATAAAAACAGTTGAAATGTTGAATTACTAAAAACTAAGATACCGTATTTCTTTGAATAGCCGCAGGGGCGCTAATTAATTTAAAACCTCCTGTCACTCCGGCGTTTACCGGAAGCCTGCGGGATGGCCGTGCATGCGCTAATTATTTTAAAACCTCGTCTCACTCCGGCGTTTACCAAAAGGAATGCGGTAAATTTAGGCGTGCGCTTTGAGTGTGATGTAAGCATACCATCATGAAAAGCACATTTAATAAAAAAAAACGTTATTATGGTCTTACCTGTACTTATAAATGGAGTCCTTTTGCAGCTCCTTCTGACCAAAAGCATCGATAACTTGTTTATAGAAGTCTTCCTTATTTTCTTTCTTCAGTTTTAAAAGTCTCTCTGTCTCGATGGAGATATTCCTTTAATTCAGGGGTCACCAACGCGGTGCCCGCGGGCACCAGGTAGCCCGTAAGGACCAGATGAGTAGCCCGCTGGCCTGTTCTAAAAAATAGCTCAAATAGCAGCACTTACCAGTAAGCTGCCTCTATTTTTTTAATTTTATTTATTTACTAGCAAGCTAGTCTCGCTTTGCTCGACATTTTTAATTCTAAGAGAGACAAAACTCAAATAGAATTTGAAAATCCAAGAAAATATTTTAAAGACTTAGTCTTCACTTATTTAAATAAATTCATTAATTTTTTTACTTTGCTTCTTATAATTTTAGAGAAAAAATACAACCTTAAAAATGATTTTAGGATTTTTAAACACATATACCTTTTTACCTTTTAAATTCCTTCCTCTTCTTTCCTGACAATTTAAATCAATGTTCAAGTAAATTAATTGTTTTTATTGTAAAGAATAATAAACCAATTTTAATTTAATTTTTCATTTTAGCTTCTGTCTTTTCGACGAAGAATATTTGTGAAATATTTCTTCAAACTTATTGTGATTAAAATTCAAAAAAAATATTCTGGCAAATCTAGAAAATCTGTAGAATCAAATTTAAATCTTATTTCAAAGTCTTTTGAATTTTTTGAAAAATATTTTTTCTGGAAAATCTAGAAGAAATAATGATTTGTCTTTGTTAGAAATATAGCTTGGTCCAATTTGTTATATATTCTAACAAAGTGTAGATTGGATTTTAACCTATTTAAAACATGTCATCAAAATTGTAAAATTAATCTTAATCAGGAAAAATTACTAATGATGTTCCATAAATTCTTTTAATTTTTTCAAAAAGATTCTAATTAGCTAGTTTTTATTTTATTTTTTTCGGTTGAATTTTGAATTTTAAAGAGTCGAAATTGAAGATAAACTATGTTTCAAAATTTAATTGTCATTTTGTTCGTGTTTTCTCCTCTTCTAAACCATTCAATTAAGTGTAAATATCATTAATTATTAATAATAACATAGAGTTAAAGGTAAATTGAGCAAATTGGCTATTTCTGGCAATTTATTTAAGTGTGTATCAAACTGGTAGCCCTTCACATTAATCAGTACCCAAGAAGTAGCTCTTGGTTTCAAAAAGGTTGGTGACCCCTGCTTTAATTATTACCTCCTGCTTCTATTGAAAGTCCAGTTTAGAAAACTGTTTTATTTTAGATACTGGTATGTAATCCTCCATGTTAAAAGTTCAGGCGAGAGGAAAAAAAAGACAATCTGTTGCTGCGTGTTGTCACTTCTTCTGCAGTAACGGAAGTCGCAAGAAGGATCACTAGCGCCCTCTACCACCAGGAGGCGGGAGTCATTTAATGACTCATACCGTATTTGACACACGCAGCTACGGTATATTAATAAAACATAGCTGCTTACTGTTCTTTTTAGCATACTGTACCGGTATTCAGTAGCTTGGACCTTAAATCCTACTGAATAACTCTTTATTTTTTTTCCTTTGTGCGATTGCAAACTACTGAAATCAGCTTCCTCCATTTTGAAAATGAGGACAGGTAAATCGTCACTCGTGACGTAACGAATTTGACCCGGCGGAAGTTCTAGACATATGCTAAATATTTTGCGAAACGAGTTTGACCCGGCGAAAATTATAGACATGCGATAATAAAATTAATATTTTGCGAAACGAATTTGATCCGGCGTTAATAATGAACCGGTGTTAATTATTTTGAGAAACGAGTTTGACCCGGCAGTAATTCTAGACGTGCGAATACTATATTCCCTGCGCCAATGCAAGGAAATACGGTAAAGTAAAATAAAATATCAATAACGTATGTTAAGATAACATGGGAACAGTTTTCATACAGTATTTCCAAGTAATGAAAACCAGGATTATTAAGTGAAAACAGCCAAAATGCTAACAAAATGTTAGCATGTTAAAATGGGAATAGTTGACCTAATAGCATGTTTTCTTTCCATTTGTCTATATCATGTCCATTTACACTTGTACAGTTTTTTTTATTTATTACAAAACCCAAAACCTTCGTAAATAAAAACAGAATACAATGATTTGCAAATCCTTTCCAGTTTATATTCAATTGAATAGACTGCAAAGACAAGATATTTCATGTTCCACCTGAGAAATGTTTTATTCTTTTTTGCAAATAATCATTAACTTAGAATTTAACGGCAGCAACACATTGCAAAAAAGTTGCCACAGGGGCATTTTTACCACTGTGTTACATGGCCTTTCCTTTTAACAACACTCAGTAAACGTTTGGGAACTGAGGAGACACATTTTTGAAGCCGGCGACGTTTCTGGGTGTTGTTGATAAATGGCTTTCGCTTTGCGTAGTAGAGTTTTAACTTGCACTTACAGATGTAGCGACCAACTGTAATTACTGACAGTGGCTTTCTGAAGTGTTCCTGAGCCCATGGAAAGGCCATGCAACACAGTGGTAAAAATGCCCCTGTGCCAACTTTTTTGCAATGTGTTGCTGCCATTAAATCAACAAAAAAGTTTTTCAGTTCGAACATTAAATATCTTGTCTTTGCCGTCTATTCCATTGAATATAATATATCATTGTATTCTGTTTTTATTTACCATTTACACAACGTGCCAACTTCACTGGTTTGGGGTTTTGTATATATATTTCTTGTACAGCACTTAGCAATAGTACTGCTTCCTGGATCTGCGTATCTAAAACTTGATGCTCATCCTTATATTTAGGCTTTGGATCATCATTTGTCCCAAGTAGTCGTCGTCTCTCAGAAAATAGCAAACCATGTGATGCGTCTGTGAAATGAATACACTGCCGTATGCTTAAAATGACCAAAATACGTAAATATTACATGTTATTATGAATGTTACTACATTTTTTTTCCACCTGCGTGAGGATTATGAGTACTTCTTCATCTTAACGGGAAGATATGCACATCCCATCAGTCGGCCTCCCAGTGAGAGCAGACATTGTACAGTAAGTGATTGTTTTATTATTTGTTTATTATTTATCATTGTATTTGTATTTATTGTTTAGCACTTAGCTGCTTGCTGGATCAGCTTATCTAAAACTTGTTGGTTATCCTCCTTATATTCAGGCTTTGGATGAGAATGTAATGGCAGCAACACATTGCAAAAAAGTTGTCACATCCCATCAGTCGGCCTCCCGGTGAGAGCAGACGTTGTACAGTAAGTGATTCATTTATTATTTATTTATCATTTATTATTGTATTTGTATTTCTTGTTTAGCTATTAGCAGTAGTGCTGCTTGCTGTATCAGCTTATCTAAAACGTGTTGCTCATCCTCCTTATATTCAGGCTTTGGATCATACTTTGTTCCAAGTAGTCGAAATAGCGAACGTTGTGATGCGTCTGTGAAATGAATACACCGCTGTATGCTTAAAATGACCAAAATACGTAAATTTGACATGTTATTATCATCCATCCATCCATCCATTTTCTACCGCTTATCCCTATCAATGTTACTAAAAATTGTTTCCACCTGCGTGAGAATTATGATTATTTCTTCATGTAAACGGGAATATATGAACATCCCATCAGTCAGCCTCCCAGTGAGAGCAGACGTTGTACAGTAAGTGATTGTTTTATTATTTGTTCATGATTTATTATTGTATTTGTATGTATTGTTTAGCACTTAGCAGTAGTGCTGCTTGCTGGATCTGCTTATCTAAAACTTGTTGCTCATCCTCCTTATATTCAGGCTTTGGATCATACTTTGTTCCAAGTAGTCGAAATAGCGAATCTCTGTGAAATGAATACACCGCCGAATGCTTAAAATTACCAAAATACGTAAATATTACATGTTATTATGAATGTTACTACATGACATACTGTATATACTTATAGCATTTTTATGAAACGATGATGGGAGGTTTTTGGATATTTTTCAGAGAACTTTTTAGGCAGACTAGAGCGAGTCCCATTACCTCTATTGTTAGCTGACTTTTCCTAGCGTTTATTGATGAGTAAGAATGCATAACAAAGAAAAACATGTTGTGCCTGTTTTACATAAGAATTGTGAATGAAAAAAAAATCCCAAAAAAGTGCAAACGCCAGTTTTGTCATCGTGCAGGTGTACCTGATGATATGGCAAGTGAGAGTTGACACTGACGGATGCATATATCCACATTTATCCATAATTAAGAGTTACTTCTTTTATATGACTATAGTCATATTTTAAATAGCTAATGTTCCATCTTGTACTCTTTTCCTTTTTTGCATCGTCTCATGACAAAGTGCTTGCACTGTGGACGGCCTTGAAGTAGGAGGCAGAGAAGAGGAGTCCTCCCTGCTTCCCTTCTCGGGCTGACTTGAGATAACGGACACAATGGGCATCTGTGCGGGCGTGAGGGCGGGGGGAGAGATTGAGGAACAGAATGTTTTCGTGATGGTTTTCGGACCGATCTGTACCGGGCTAAGGAACGCTTGGGTGCTGGGTTGGTCTCAGGTTTGTCCTCTAAGCTTTGAGAATAAACCACAAAATACCAACTACTGCCTGTTGATTGAATATAAACATCAGTTTATTGCCATAAAAAGAATCTGGGAGAGACTAACAATTTGAATTCCCCATTGGAGGAATGCTGGTCGACGCAACAATTTGGGGGCTCGTCCGGGATGGCACGCAGTTGATTGATGACTTCTTGCAATCTTCTGGACAGACTCACATGGCCAAAACATAACTCAAGGTAAGCAGAACCTTTCTTTTTAGATAAAATCTGCGTTAGGAGTCTGTCCTGAAGTCTGTAAGTCAAACACTGTTTTTTAATCCCAGGCACAGATTGGTGATTTTGATAGATTGATTGCATTTTTGCCGTAGCCACCATTGCATAAAAGTTGTGAATACCACTCACGTCATTGTGTCAAGATTACCGTGACGGGCTGCTTCACTGACGAGTAAGCAAATAGTCGGGTGTGGCTCGCCCTGGGTGTTTGGTCTTCCCTAAAAAGAGTAACGGGATGGATGCCCATCATATGGTACAGTAAATACTCCCTGGTTGTGAGTTCCCTGTTGACATTTTATGTGCACACAAACTAAGGATGGGTTGGAGGCCATTTGTAAAATACAATAAATACTCCCTGGTTGCGAGTTCCCTACGGCATTAACGTGTGCGTTAAAATTAAGAATCGTACGGGAGGAGGCCCTTCTGTACCATATGATAAATTCCACGGCTGGAGGCCATTTGTAATAAATACAATAAAGATTCCCTGGTTGTGAGGTCCTGGCGACACTTTAGTGTGCGCTAAAATTAAGGAAAAATAGACACAATGGACAAGGAGTGTGACAGACAAGAATGTGATGACGGCTGGGGAAAATGTGATGAATCATTACTGTTTAATAATCAATTGAATACACTGTTGTCGACAATGGAATTAGCAGGTAGAGTTTAAAAAAATAAAATAAAAAAAAGAGAACGTTCCTTCAAAGGGTTAAGAGGGAGTTTACAATACTCGAAAAGTTGTGAACTCAAACGTCTGGTAAAATAAAAAAGTAACTGGAAGTTTTATGGTAAAGTGAAACGCAGAGAGAGTGCTTACGCGTGCGTGTGCATAGGGCCGTAGGCACTTGCTTGTGTGTGCGTGAGTGCTTACACGTGCGTGTGTGTGTGTGTGTGTGTGTGCGTGAGTGCTTACGCGTGCTCGTGTGTGTGTGTGTGCTGCTGAGTGTGTGAGTTTGTGTGCGGGAGTGCTTACGCGTGCTCGTGTGTGTGTGTGCTGCTGAGTGTGCTCGTGTGTGTGTGTGCGCTGGTGAAAATGGAACAGGGTTGGTGCTCGAGAATTTAAGAGTTTGGCGTATGATAAAAGTAAACGGGGATTACGTGGAAAAACGAAATGCAGCAAAAGAACCGATGATTAATGAGACAAAACCACAGAATGGACTGATTGTTTTTTTGTCTGCCGCGCATGCGCAAGACAATTCAAACGACCCGCCCAGACTTTGACTAGGCCACCGCCCCCTATTCCAGTGACAAGAGAAGGAGGTATTAACACGCCCCCTCTAAGATTAATCCTGCCTCCGAAAATTAACCCCTTGTACACGTCTGACCATTTTCTCCGGCAGACATTTTTGACACATGACATTAACACTTTGGACATACTACAATATAAGTCTCTTGCCGATGCATACATGCAAGCCATTGTTGACCTTGCTTTCCCACCTGTACCTCCGGGAGGGAACCTTTGGCCAAACACTTTGGACAAAGTTAACCCTGATATACACGGTGCCAAAAACAACATATGGCAGGACATTTTATTCATCCCATGCAAAATAGGGCTAATGACAGAGTAACAAGGAAACGACTACTTAAATTACAGATCGCTGAAGATAAAAGGTTAAAAGAACCAAAAGGTCAAAAATCAGCTAGGGTATATTCAGCACTGGGTGACCTTACTTCTGAGTTCCAACAGGTGGAGGAAAGAATCCTCAACAGACGTGCGACCAGACGGTTGGACTCGGGTGGTGGACAGCACGGTGCTTCAAAGCCAGTCCGGGGTGGAAACTGTTTCGGCTGTGACCAGCCTGGTCACTGGAGTCGTGACTGTCCGAACATTTCCGAACAGGAAAGGTTCCGTAGTGCCAACAAACGAACACAAAAGCGTGGCAAAGGACGCCCACCGCAGGAGCCCCAGCAGGAGATACAGACTGGCCCCCTGCTGGACATGAGTGTCAACGACAATGTTATCAGTTCGTGATTGACACTGGCGCCACCCATTCGATTCTGAATGCAGAGGTACCAAAGAAACTGTGTGCTTCCTCTTTAAAGTTCGAAGGCTTCGCTGGGGTCACAAGAAGGTTACCTGTCACCAAACCACTTCCGGTTCAGATTGCTGGACCTCCTTTACAGACTGTACCCTGACATTCAATATCGCACAGAAGGAACCTTCCTGGTGTTACCTGACGGCTCAACCACCCAGCTGCGACACCACTACCACAGCCTGAAACAACAGGAATGGCTGACATTCAACTGCTCTAGCGGTGAAAACCCTTTGTTGGCTGAGATGCTTCCGTGTGTTCTGCCACCCGAGTCGCCATATGTTATGATTATTTATATATGTTGGAACTCAAGGTGTGGCTGCTCATGTTGACCTATCTTTGCAACAGCTAGCATGATATAAGATGGACACAATTGATGTCCCACATTGTTCCCTTGCTCTCAGTCTCACCTACAAAACCAAAGAACTTAGGTGCAATGATAAGACACGGCGTAGCTGCCAAACATTACACAGACACCCAAATACCACATTTTCAATTGTTTAGGTTTAGCACATAGTTGTGTTAAACACATAACTATGGGCTGCACTTTAGACACCTGTAGGCTACGAGGAGCTAGCAGCTAAACAACAGCTGAGCTAAAACGACACATTACACATTTAAGCATATCAAATAATTATAGTTGCTCATTACATACACATAGTTGCCATGGCAGAAGTCTGATAGAAAGTATTCAGTAACAAACGTGTCCGCATCATTCGACTTTCTACAACATGAGCTTGACTTAATTAATTATTGGGGGCACCAGGTGTGGTAAAATTTCAAAATACTATTGCTAAAGCATCCGCCATAAGGGTAGTATTTTTCTAGTATTGGTGACAATATAAATATAAGCATATTTTGTTACTTTCACCATATTGAATAAGTTACATAAAAGTTAGGGTTTAGTTGAGTTTGAGTTATTTGTGATATTGCTAAGGGGTCCCCTACCCTAACAACACCCCCCAGTGGACCATAGAGGCTAAAGAGACAATCATTGACCTCAAACATGACCTGCCCTCCGCTACTTGACTATTAGCTGACCTTTTTATTAGATGTTTCTGAAAGTACTAACACAGTCCTTTTTCAGAAACAGAAGGGGGTGAGTGAGGGTGGATACAGACTCCTTGGAACAAAATCGACAATCATCCGACTCTGACACATTCCATAGTTTTAACATTTTTCCCGTGGGTAAGAAGTTATAACTAATTTTAATTTGAAAATAACGATTTTACACATCGATAGTAGTTTAGTAGATCAAATTTAGAATGTGGAGGAGGTGAGGGTGAACCATGTATAGTCTTTGATTTCACTGATATGATCAATACGGTACAAGGGAAAAGGTACGTACTGACTTGTGTTGACAATCACAGTGGTTGGCCGGAAGCAACAACAACCTCAACAGAGGATGCAATATCAGTAATTAAATGACTTGTGAATGACCTAGTACCCCGACATGGTTTCCCCAAAAAGATTAGGTCAGACAACGGCAACCATTAAAAAAAAAAAAAAAACTCACTTAGCCTTGGTCGAAAAGGCTTTCGGACTAGAACACAGGTTTGGGGTACCATCCTGAGTCCCAAGGTAAGGTTGAAAGGATGGACCAGAACATTAAAAACTAATTGGCTAAAATCTGTGCACAGACCAAATTTAATTGGATTGACATGTTGCAATTAGCGTTAATGATCATTCGAAGGTCCGTGAATAAAACTGTTTTACCGCCCTTTGAGTTTTTCATCCTATGAGCTGCATACAGGTCAGCCATTCACAGGACCAGCAGCCGCCATGGAAGGAGGACTCAGCGTAAAACCAAAATGGTATTTTACACAAAAAATTGCAGAATTTGTGTGCCAGTTCTTCTGTACAGATACGAGGATGACAGCCCGCCACTCCAGATTCCCTTCCGCCCGCTGAGAAGGTCAAGATCTAGGTCATCAAACGCAAGTGGACGGAGCCCAGGTGGACTGGTCCCTTCAAGGTTGTGGAACGGACGTCCCACGCCCTTCGACTGGCTGGTGGAGGGGACACCTGGTACCACCTCTCCCTCTGCACTACTGCTAAAGAACCTGACAGATCACCAGGGGATGTCATTGCTGACATCGCCACAACATCTGCCCCTCAGCCCAGGAGACGAGAGAGATTTTCTACCTACATTACTCTTTTCAACTTCTATATTGTATATTCTTGTGTGAGACCAATCCAGTATGCTAAATGTTTCTTAGTTTTTCTTGCTTGTTTTCAGCATAACTACTTGTGTCGTTACATTAAGTGAAAAGTTTGATGTTTATCCCCGTTTTGTTACCTAAATTACTCTGATATTGATAGACGAAAGGCAGGATGTTACACCCGGTAGTGTTCCCTGAAGGACTGGTGCTTGGGCGTGTTCTACTGTCTTTGTGTCTCAGTTCTTCCTTCCTGACAACAGTGTCTAAGAACATACAGCGGACTTTAAATAGACTGGGTCAAAGGGGATAGCAAGACTTATTTTTTGACCTGTGCAGTGTGATTAATTACGGGGGACACAATAGCTATTACCGTGGTAATAACCTCTATATTTGTTACGACTCAACCCTGAACCATTGGTGTCGGATGCAGACAACATACTATGGTAAGTGGTGCCCATCGTCCCTTTTATGTTGTTTTGGGGGTTGACCTGACTGATACAGACTCTAAAGGAATTATTAAAATTAATGTCCTTGAGAGGGCGTTAACTACCTCTACACCCTCTGTAGCACCTAAAGTACCACCCCACCTTGGTGGTGTTTCAAAGGCTCTCACATCTGTGCGTGCTAATGACATCACCACCGAAGGCCTGGTAACTTTGACCTTAGGAGCGGGTACAGGTAAACCTGTGGCTCAGGTGGATGCCAAAACCTGGGTGACTGTGTTGCTTGTTCCGCTGGACGTCCCCTTTCCCCACACTTATCCCGCCCCCTTTAAGATGACTGACATAAATGGCTTGGTTCAGAAGGCCTTAGAAGGCCTCCAAGCCCTGTCTAAGGAACTTACTGAAGTTTCCGGTGTCTCTGACCCCTTTAAAGATAGGCTCTAAACCACCTTTGGCAGGTGGACTGACATAATTAAGTCTGCCCTAGTCTTCTTTAAAGTTTTCTTGGCCATTATAGCCTCATGCGGTTGCTTTATCGCCCATGCACCCGCATCTTTGTTAGAGCTGTCAAAAGTCAACCCCACCCTGTTTCTAGGTTTGCTATGTCTCTGAAGGGGGTCTAGCAAAGTGGTGACTTTAAGACTTTCGAGATTTGCTAGTTTCCTTCCCTGACAATGACGACATTGACATAAACTCCCTCCATTTATCTCCCATGTAGCTATGCTTTTATTTTATTGCTAGCTTGCTCAAAAAGGGGCGTGTTTTAGAAGTGTTGAACTAGTGATGAAGATCTTTTTAGAAGATCTTGAAGGGGGAATTGACGGATGCATATATCCACATTTATCCATAATTAAGAGTTACTTCTTTTATATGACTATAGTCATATTTTAAATAGCTAATGTTCCATCTTGTACTCTTTTCCTTTTTTGCATCGTCTCATGACAAAGTGCTTGCACTGTGGACGGCCTTGAAGTAGGAGGCAGAGAAGAGGAGTCCTCCCTGCTTCCCTTCTCGGGCCGACTTGAGATAACGGACACAATGGGCATCTGTGCGGGCGTGAGGGCGGGGGGAGAGATTGAGGAACAGAATGTTTTCGTGATGGTTTTCGGACCGATCTGTACCGGGCTAAGGAACGCTTGGGTGCTGGGTTGGTCTCAGGTTTGTCCTCTAAGCTTTGAGAATAAACCACAAAATACCAACTACTGCCTGTTGATTGAATATAAACATCAGTTTATTGCCATAAAAAGAATCTGGGAGAGACTAACAATTTGAATTCCCCATTGGAGGAATGCTGGTCGACGCAACACACTCACCCTTCTTGTAGAAGGCGTTGATGGCTTGGATTTCGGCATTCGACCTTGAGGCGAGGATGTCGATGAGGCACGCCTCCTCTGTCCCAGCGCCCTGATAAAAACGCCGCGTGTCAAAACACTGATGAAACCGTGTCCTTTTCATTGGCTAGAGTCGGCAAACGTCCTCGTTCACGTCTGACCTTTATGGCGGCTCTCAGCTCCGAGGCGTCGTACGCCGGCGCCAGCATCAGCAGACCCAGGACCACGCTCCTGAAGTTGGAACTGAGCTCCGAGGACAAGTCCTCTGACAGGTCCTGAGGAAGAACATTTGAATAATTGTACTGTGCGTGGCCTTGAATGCTGTGGGTTTGTGTTGCCAGTGTTGGGTGCTGTCTTGTCTGTGCGTGACCGCCAGTGGACGTCGCCATGGGCAACAAGACTATTACGGACAATTACTTGCTAAAATGTTTTGTTTGCTGGCGGCCATGTTTTCTGCTCCAATCATACACACACGTATTTGTCGGTCCCCTAAACCAGTGTTTTCAACCTTATCTGAGCCAAGGCACAAAGTCCAGAGGCACACCACCAGCAGAAATCATTGAAAAATGAAACTCAGCAGCCGATATTGACAATTAAAAAGTCGTTCTCGCAAGTGTTGGATGCGACTTTAAACCATAACCAAGCATGCATCACTATAGCTCTTGTCTCAAAGTAGGTGTACTGTCACAACCTGTCACATCACGCCGTGACTTATTTTGACTTTTTTGGTGTTTTCCCGCGCGTACTGTTTTAATTATTGTCTTGCGCTCCTATTTTGGTAGCTTTTCCTGTTTTGTTGGTGTTTTCCTGTTGCCGTTTCATGTTTTCCTTTGAGCGCTATTCCCCGCACCTGCTTTGTTTTAGCAATCAAGGACATTTAAGTTGTTGCTATCTTTTTTTGTGTGGACATTGATGATTGTACGAAGCCCCTAAACGGACATGGGGGGGAAAAAATTTTTATAATTAAATTATTTATTTTTTTAGACATGCATCTTGTGCGCACGAGATACATGTCTAAAAAATAATAATAATAAAAATAATAATAAAAAACTATTTTTTTATTTTTTTTTTAGACGTGTATGTCATGCGCACGAGAAACTTTCTTGTGCGCATGAGATACATGTATAAAAAATTTTTTTTTTAAAAAGTGTATTTTTTTTGGTATTTTTTTTTATAACTTTATAAAAAGTTTCTTGTGCGCACGAGATAAATGTCTAAAAAAAAAAAAAAAAAAAAGTATTTTTTTTAGTATTTTTTTTTTATAACTTTATAAAAAGTTTCTCGTGCGCACGAGATACATGTCTAAAAAAATTTTAAAAATATAAAAAAATAATTACAATTTTTTTTCCCCCCATGTCCCTTTAGGGGCTCCGTATGATTGTCATGTCATGTACGGATGTACTTTGTGGACGCCGTCTGCTCCACACGCTCTAAGTTTTTGCTGTTGTCCAGCGTTCTGTTTTTGCTTACTTTGCAGCCAGTTCAGTTTTAGTTTCGTTTTGCATAGTCATCCCTAAGCTTCAATGCCTTTTTTAGCGGCACTTGCCCTTTGTTTATTTTTGGTTTAAGCGTTAGATACCTTTTTACCTGCATGCTGCCTCCTGCTGTTGTCTGCATTTTGTGATCACGACAAACATCTACAAAGCAATTAGCTACCTGCTGCCACCTACTGATATGGAAGAGTATTACACGGTAACTCTGCCGAGCTCTAGACAGCACCGACACATTTGCGGATTATAACTACTGGTTTTGCAAAAATATATTTTTAACCCAATTAGATGAAATAATCTCCCACGGCACACCACACTGTATTTCACGGCACACCACACTGTATTTCACGGCACAGTGGTTGAAAAACACTGCCCTAAAGGTATATACAAAATAGTGTGTAAAGCATTACTCAACTAATTTAATTTCAGTATTTTGTGTGTCCTTCTATTTACAATACAACAAAAAAAGCTATTTTAAATATCCAAACTAGTGAGATTTTGGCTCAGTATTTATATATTATTTCCCAATGTTATATGGAGCACAAGATGTATGACTCATCATTAAACGTCATGCTCCTGGACATGACTCATTACTACTCTGTATTCAATATTAACTCAACCACTGCTTCAGATAACCTCGCTGACATCAACACGGCACCACCGGCTGATCATTATCTCATCACGCCAACATGATAAAACACCACTTCACCTTCCGCTTTGATCAGACGGACGCAGAAAGACGTCAGCGTGCGTGTTATCTTGTGGAGAAGAACGCGGTGCGTTCCTCCTCTCAGCAGAGGACAAAGCCCTCACTTGTTCCTGTTCTTACTTTCCATTTCCTTTTTAGCTGATGATTAACAGTCACGTTATCAGCGCCATGGCAATAAAGCCCAAGCCAGCTTTGCAGAAAAGACAGTACGCAGAAAACGTGAGCATTGGGTTTAAATTCTGCATTCTTTGGGGTGTAAAAAATACAAAAACGCCATTGTTTTCCCATAAGGACTTTTGCGTTTTTTAATAAGAACACGTCTCACCTTCCCCACCGTCTGCTTGTAGGCCTCATTGATGCGCTGCCTCTGGGCAATGGTACGATGCGCTAAGACCTCGGTGATGGCGGCCTCATCGGTGCCTGCAAGACAATGAGAGCTTAAAAGTCCCCTATTAGGCAACATTGACTTTGTAATACAGTTATAATAGTAATATGTGCGCTTTACAACCTGTATAAACAAACTATCAACTCTACTTCCGACCTGCTCCCAGCTGTAGGACCTCACCTCACCATTTTATAAAAATGCTGGCTTCACTACACATCTTAAAATAAAGCCAGAAGCTACGGACATAGGAACTGTAAGTTTTATAATTTTGTTTTTTGCCAGCGAATAGGCTAAACCTTGCATAATATTACTGTCCGTTAGCGTAATGTTCGCACTTAAGCTCACATTGCTAAGCTAGTGTTACTGTCCCACATTTAAGTTACATTGTAGTACCGTATTTTTCTGACTATAAGGCGCACTTAAAATTAGGGATGTCCGATAAATGCGTTAAAATGTAATATCGGAAATTATCTGTATCGTTTTTTTTATTATCTGTATCGTTTTTTGTTTTTTTTATTAAGTCAACATAAAAAACACAAGATACACTTACAATTAGTGCACCAACCCAAAAAACCTCCCTCCCCCCATTTCTTTCTGTTATCAATATTCTGGTTCCTACATTATATATCAATATATATCAATACAGTCTGCAAGGGATACAGTCTGTAAGCACACATGATTGTGCGTGCTGCTGGTCCACTAATAGTAATAACCTTTAACAGTTAATTTTACTCATTTTCATTCATTACTAATTTCTATGTAACTGTTTTTATATTGTTTTACTTTCTTTTTTATTCAAGAAAATGTTTTTAATTTAGTTATCTTATTTTATTTTATTTTTTAAAAAGTACCTTATCTTCACCATACATGGTTGTCCAAATTAGGCATAATAATGTGTTAATTCCACGACTGCATATATCGGTTGATATCGGTATCGGTTGATATCGGTATCGGTAATTAAAGAGTTGGACAATATCGGAATATCGGATATCGGCAAAAAGCCATTATCGGACATCCCTACTTAAAATCCTTCCATTTTCTCAAAACTCGACAGTGCGCCTTATGTATGGAATACTTTTGGTTGTGCTTACCGACCTTGAAGCTATTTTATTTGGTACATGGTGAAATGATAAGTGTGACCAGTAGATGGCAGTCACACATAAGAGATACGTGTAGACTACAATATGACTCAAGTAAACACCACCAAAATGTTATATGTTCCATTGAAAATATAGAACATTACACACGGTGCTCAAAAATCTATCAAAATGTTTTAGTATGACTTTGGTAAGCTATGAAGCCGCACCGCTTGATGGATTGTACTGTGCTTCAACATATGAGTATTATTATGGTGTGTGTATAAGATAAGACATATTATCTGGTGTTTTGTTTCACAATATTATGCAAAAGCAACTTTTTTTACCTTCTGGTACCTGCTGATCTGTATTTGGGATCTGCATAAGTCCTGAAAATTTGCGCGTGTTCGTCTTTGTAGTCCGTGCCGATACTGTAGTCGATAAGCTTTTTCTTTTTCTCTACCTTCTTGTTATGTGACATTCATCCGCCAAAACTTAAAATGTTCCATTGAAAATAAAGAACATTACACACGGCACTCAAAAATCTGTCGAAATGTTTTAGTACGACTTTGAAGCCGCACCGCTTGATGGATTGTCGGCGCATTACGGCTACCGTAGTCAGAGGTACGAGTATTACTATGGTGTGCGGCCGTGCCAGCAATCGGAGGGTTGCTGGTTACTGGGGTTCAATCCCCACCTTCTACCATCCTAGTCACATCCGTTGTGTCCTTGGGCAAGACACTTCACCCTTGCTCCTGATGGGTGCTGATTAACGCCTTGCATGGCAGTTCCCGCCATCAGTGTGTGAATGTGTGTGTGAATGGGTGAATGTGGAAATACTGTCAAAGCGCTTTGAGTACCTTGAAGGTAGAAAAGCGCTATACAAGTATAACCCATTTATCATTTATTATAAATGGCACCCATTAGCAGACATATTATCTGGCGTTTTGTTTCACAATATTATGCAAAACCAACCTTTCCTACCTTCTGTTACCTGCTGATCTGTATTTGAGATCTGCATAAGTCCTGAAAATTTGCGCAAGTCCACCACTGTAGTCCGTGCTGATGCCGTAGTCGATAAGCCTAGTGGTTAGAGTCTCCGCCCTGAGATCGGTAGGTCGTGAGTTCAAACCCCGGCCGAGTCATACCAAAGACTATAAAAATGGGAGCCATTACCTCCCTGCTTGGCACTCAGCATCAAGGGTTGGAATTGGGGGTTAAATCACCAAAATGATTCCCGGGCGCTGCCACCGCTGCTGATCACTGCTCCCCTCACCTCCCAGGGAGCGACGGTGATGGGTGTGTGTGTCAATCATTGGTACTTTTTTAAGCATCTTCTTTTTCTCTATCTTCAAGTTATGGGACATTCATCCTCCACTGTTGCCATTTCTAATATAAAGTACCGTATTTTTCGGACTATAAGTCGCAGTTTTTTTCATAGTTTGGCTGGGGGTGCGACTTATACTCAGGAGCGACTTATGTGTGAAATTATTAACACATTACCGTAAAATATCAAATAATATTATTTAGCTCATTCACGTAAGAGACTAGACGTATAAGATTTCATGGGATTTAGCGATTAGGAGTGACAGATTGTTTGGTAAACGTATAGCATGTTCTATATGTTATAGTTATTTTAATGACTCTTACCATAATATGTTACGTTAACATACCAGGCACGTTCTCAGTTGGTTATTTATGCCTCATATAACGTACACTTAGTCAGCCTGTTGTTCACTATTCTTTATTTATTTTAAATTGCCTTTCAAACGTCTATTGTTCGTGTTGGGTTTTATCAAATAAGTTTCCCCAAAAATGCGACTTATACTCCAGTGCGACTTATATATGTTTTTTTCCTTCTTTATTATGCATTTTCAGCCGGTGCGACTTATACTCCGGAGCGACTTATACTCCGAAAAATACGGTAGTGTAAAGTTCTTACTTATATCTGTCAGTAAACTCGCTGTGAAAGCGCTAAAACATACCGGTGTAGTGAGTTTACATTATTCACCCAAGGAACTTTAGTTATTAAGAGAGTTCCGGTCGGACGGTTTTTCACGGCGTTGTTATTGCACTAGTGAGCAATAATTGATGATTGAAGTAAAGTCTGAATGTCATTAAAACAGTTAGCTCCATCTTTTGACACTTCTTCCACTCCCGTCCTTGCACGTTACACCGCTACAACAAAGATGACGGGGAGAAGACGCTGTCGAAGGTGAGCCACGTAAATAAGACCGCCCACAAAACGGCGCATCCTGAAGCGACTGTCAGAAAGCGGCTTGAAGATGATCTGTAAAACATCATCTATGCAACATTTTGACCAAAGAACCACCATTACATGTTATGTAGACCACAAGGAAGTCTTTTTTTTTCAAACAGTCTAAATTCCAGCATGAAGCGTAACAATACACACTTGTGGCACCTCTGAGACATCAGTACGTAAGTGTAGGGCATCAGTCTCATGACTTGGAAACTGAATAGGGCAAAAGTAAGCCAGCCTCCACATAGACAGCATCTGTTAGCTGCAATAAGAGTCAGGGGAAGATGATTACGCTTGCTAACTAAATCCACATTGCTTCTCATATATTTTTGCTGATACACAATGTCTGCTACGTACTCCTTAATGCTGGCTAGAATGCACACACAACTAGAAAAAATACCTCAAACACTAAACTCATTTAGTGTTTTGATAAGTCATCTTAGTGACATCATGCACAAAAGTGCACTCATAGCTTGTTTTAAAATGTCTCTGACAATCTTGCACTTTCTGTTTTGAAATGACATGAATGTTTGCGCCACTGCTTAATAACTGTTTCATAAATACAGTTTTGCTAAATTGACTTAGTTGTGATTTCCCTCTCTGCATGAAAGTTTAAAATGAGCATATATTAATGCAGTATGAAGAAGAATGTTTTAATGTAGACATGGCCTAAAAATATCCAGATATTAAAAAAAGGCCATATCGCCCAGCCCTATATGTAACTAAACATTTACAAAATATTTCATACTGATATATATCCGTGACTTATAGTGTGGTGTGGCTATTACCGTAATTTCCGGACTATAAGCCGCTACTTTTTCCCCTCGTTCTGGTCCCTGCGGCTTATACAAGGGTGCGGCTTATTTACGGCCTGTTCTTCTCCGACACCGACGAAGAGGATTTCGGTGGTTTTAGTACGCAGGAGGAAGACGATGACACAATGATTAAAGACTGACTTTTCATATACCGGTAGGCTGGTTATTTTGATAACGTACAGGGGAGCACTTTGTATTACTTTGCACCGTTGTATTATTTGTACTCTGCACGAATGCTGTTCGCCATGTCAAAGATGTGAAAGTTTGATTGAATGATTGAAAGATTTATTGTTAATAAATGGGACGCTTTGCGTTCCCAAACAGTCATCTCTGTCCCGACAATCCCCTCCGTGGTAGCAGGAACCCCTATATACTACGGTAATTACACATCAAAACCCTGCGGCTTATAGTCGGGTGCGGCTTATATATGGAGCAATCTGTATTTTCCCCTAAATTTAGCTGGTGCGGCTTATAGTCAGGTGCGGCTTATATATGGAGCAATCTGTATTTTCCCCTGAATTTAGCTGGTGCGGCTTATAGTCAGGTGCGGCTTATAGTCCGGAAATTACGGTATATGTATATAAAAAAAAAATTCTACAAAAATTTGGATTTGGCTTAAATACTGGTGCGCTCTATAGCCCGGAAAATACAGTAGCTAACTAACTGATGACATAATCAGCATGAATGGACAACCTGAGCAAGACGGAACTTACTTTTCAGACTTTCCTATTGAGGAGGAGCAAGTGTTGTTTGTTTTTCCATGGAGATGTTACTGTGTGTGTGTGTGTGTGTGTGTGTGTGTGTGTGTGTGTGTGTGTGTGTGTGTGTGTGTGTGTGTGTGTGTGTGTGTGTGTGTGTGTGTGTGTGTGTGTGTGTGTGTGTGTGTGTGTGTGTGTGTGTGTGTGTGTGTGTGTGTGTGTGTGTGTGTAGACTCACCCGCTCCCTTCATGGCTCCACGAAGCTTCTGGACGTCTGCCTCTGGGTCGAACCCAGAAGCCTCAGTCACTGTTCCACGTTTTCCAATCTAGTCATTAAAAAAAAAAGGGTTTACAGCAGTGAGGAAAATCCAGTGACTCTCCAGTTTGATATACCACACCCCTATGCTAACATCTGAATATTTCATGACACATTACTGCACATCTTATCATTCTCATTAGTTGGTATGGTTTGGTTCTTGCTGACGTGTTAAACAAAACATACAAGCTTTCAAGGAATTAAAAATAAAATAAAAATGAGAGGTGATGGTTTTAGCAAATTGCCTACAGCGGCATCCTCTAGGGGGCGTCGCGAGAATGAGAGAGGAGAAAAAAATATTTCACCTTTTATTTTTAATTCATCCATCCATCCATTTTCTACCGCTAGTCCCTTTTTGGGGTCGCGGGGGGTGCTGGAGCCTATCTCAGCTGCATTCGGGCGGAAGGCGGCGTACACTCTGGACTAGGGCTGCAACAACTAATCGATTAAAATCGATTACCAAAATAGTTGGCGATTAATTTAGTCATCGATTCGTTGGAACTATGCTATGCGCATGCGCGGAGGCTTTTTTTTTTGTTGTTGTTATTTTTATTTTTATAAACTTTTATTTATAAACTGCAATATTTACAAACAGCTGAGAAACAATAATCAAAATAAGTACAAAAACAGTACAAAACAGCGCCAGGGTGGCGGTGAGGCTACGTCTCATGAGGTGGCGTAAGCTAGCCAATGATGTGTCATGTGCAGCTCACGTGACGACTGCGTCTCCTTTGCTGGAAAAATTAGAAAAATGGCGCAGGAAAACACTACCGATAGTTTAGCGGAGAAACATCTTGAGGTTATCGCTTCAATGGAGAAAAGTGTACGACCTAAGTCGTCAAAAGTGTGGGAACACTTTACTTTAAAGACTTCAAAGAAGACCGTTTCCTGCAAAATGGCACGGAAGTACAACATTGCTTCAGGAGCACCTGAAGAAGAAACATGTTGGAGCCATGGATGAAGGGAGGAACTCACAGTACGTAACTTTTTAAGTCCATAGTGGCAACAAGCATTCATGAGTTCAGCTTTTTTGTGAGTAACGTTAAAGTTATGCCTTTGTTGCAACGCGGGGCTGATAATGTGTCTCCGGAATATTTGACTCCGTTTTGAGAGAGAAAACGCACGGTTACCAATTTCAAAATAAACGTAACGGACAGAAATATCTCAGGTTGGTTTCATAATGGATCAATGTAGCCGGGCCGATAAAGCTATATAAATATATTTAGATTTGAGTGACGCTTTAGTATAACTAAACGTTATGAAGGTGCTGGAATATTTCATGCTATTATTCAGAGGCAGGCTAAAATGAATCCTTTATTATTCACAACAGAAACGTGTACAATATCTGATTCAGTTCTGATGAGTTACATTTCTGTGTTATTATTGGTGTATGCTGCACCCCCAATGTCCACAACATGGTGCCAGTATGCTGGTTTTTTTTCAATAAAATACTGGAAAGGATAGAAATTTAGTTTGTCTCTTTTATCCGATTATTAATCGATTAATCGAAGTAATAATCGACAGATTAATCGATTATCAAATTAATCGTTAGTTGCAGCCCTACTCTGGACAAGTCGCCACCTCATCACAGGGCCAACACAGATAGACAGACAACATTCACACTCACATTCACACACTAGGGCCAATTTAGTGTTGCCAATCAACCTATCCCCAGGTGCACGTCTTTGGAGGTGGGAGGAAGCCGGAGTACCCGGAGGGAACCCACGCAGTCACGGGGAGAACATGCAAACTCCACACAGAAAGATCCCGAGCCCGGGTTTGAACTCAGGACTACTCAGGACCTCCGTATTGTGTACCTCACATTATTACCTGTCACTCTTTAAACTCCTTGTGCAGCTCTGAATGCTTGTTATTTAAAGGTTTACTTAAGTTTGAAGCAAAGGTGGTAATACTAATCGCCACATTTGGCGAGGCGTGTTTTAAAGAAACACTTGAAGCGTGGTGCTTCCTTGTTTAAAGAGTCACCTTTATCGTTAGTTTTGAAGCCCAAATACCTCCATATTGTGCTTCACGCACCCTCTTTATTAACCAGTAGAATTGTCCTTTTTTGACATTCTTCCTCTCCAAGATGTTATTTTTTGTAGGCACGTTGTGTGTGCGTTTTGATACCCTCAACATCATGCTCCTCGCCTTGTATTCATTTCTGCAGTTGAAAGAACAGTACCGGTACTTTTCAAAGTCAGTATAGTACCGATTTCAATCAATTAGTATCGCGGTACTTTATTAGTACCGGTATACTGTACAACCCTACTCCATTCCTTATTACATGAATTAATGGAGACCATTCCAAAAAGTTGGGTTATCATACAACAGGTTCAATTTTGGAAAATATCTATTATTTCCACCCCAAATATGTGTGCAAAGCTGAAAAAGTAAACAAAAAGAAAAGAAAAAAAGTTGGAAGTACGATGCTGTAAAAGTCCCAACTGTATGCTGCTGCACCTCCAAAATTTCCTATTTCTGTCAAAACGAGTCCTTTAATGTCCTAAAATGTAATATAAAATGTAATGTATACTCATATACAGCCATGCCTAAATTAGAACTAGCTGATCCTAAGTAATGCAGATCAATAGTTTGGCATTACACATTCGTACACTTCCTTAATGCATCCACCATCCCCACAGTGGTGTGAATTCATTACATTTATTTGTGCACAGCTGTCATCTGCCTATCGCAGGAATGTCAGACTGGTTTTCATTGAGGGCCACATGGCAGTTATGGCTGCCATCAGAGGGCCGCTTGTAACAGTGAATAATGTGTGAATTTGCCTCTGGATTTCATTATTAATTAAATAAATCGTTTTAGGTAGACTGTCGATTTTACAGTAAAAACTTTACATTTACAACATTTTACTGTAAAATATAGTGGGGGGTTTTCGTTAGTTTAAAAAAAACAAAAACATTTTAAGGTAAATGGAAAAACAGTACAACTGTTTTTTGGTTGTTGTTTTTTTTTTTTACAGAAAAAGCTGGCAGTTTAGTTGCCAGATTTTGACTATTACATAGGTTTTTACAACATTATATTGTTCATGGAAAAACAGTACAAATTATTTTTTTATTCTGGCAACTTAGCTGCCGGTTTTTCTACCGTAAAAACAAATGTACCGTCTTTCGATTTACAGTAATACACCGTTAAAAACAACAACCGTAGATTTTACAGTCAAAAACTGGCAGCTCAGTCAACAGAATTTTTACGCAAAAAACAGTAGTAGGTTTTTTTCAATTGCTGCAAAAAACAACATAAAATGTATTGTCATTTGTATTCATTTAAAGGGTAGTTTTCTGTAAAGTTAACTATTTTTATTTAGACAAAAAAATGTTTGGAAAGTATCATAATATACTGTAATATTTGTTGCAATATTGGATACCATCAAAGCTTAAAAGGTATACAATTTCAAGCAGTACTTTATTTTTTCTGTCAAAATTTAAAAATATATATATATTTAGTGAGAAAATATTAAGTACCGTAATTTCCGGACTATAAGCCGCACCTGACTATAAGCCGCACCAGCTAAATTTAGGGAAAAATACAGATTGCTCCATATATAAGCCGCACCCGATTATAAGCCGCAGGGTTTTGATGTGTAATTACCGTAGTATATAGGGGTTCCTGCTACCACGGAGGGGATAGTCGGGACAGAGATGACTGTTTGGGAACGCAAAGCGCCCCATTTATTAACAATAAATCTTTCAATCATTCAATCAAACTTTCACATCTTTGACATGGCGAACAGCATTCGTGCAGAGTACAAATAATACAGCGGTGCAAAGTAATACAAAGTGCTCGCCTGTACGTTATCAAAATAACCAGCCTACCGGTATATGAAAAGTCAGTCTTTAATCATGGTGTCATCGTCTTCCTCCTGCGTACTAAAACCACCGAAATCCTCTTCGTCGATGTCGGAGAAGAACAGGCCATAAATAAGCCGCACCCTTGTATAAGCCGCAGGGACCAGAACGAGGGGGAAAAGTAGCGGCTTATAGTCCGGAAATTACAGTACTTTATTGACACATATCATTTCCAGGTGTTTGCGGGCCAGATAAAATGATGTTGCGGGCAGTTTGACACCTCGGGTCAGGATATGTGTTTCACAGGGTGAAAAATGTTGGTAAAAAAAATAAATAAAAAAAGTTACGCAAATAATAAGTATAAATAAATTATTATATACTGAGTGGAAAATTAAATGTGTAAATAAGTAGGGATTAATTATGTAAAACACTGGAGTGAAAATCCGACACAAACGATAAAAGCTGAGTGTAAAGTAATTAATGATTAAGGAATAAAGTACATTTTTGAATACCGTTTTAATTGGCATACATGCTTTCTGCTGTTGGAATCAATCAATCGAGCTGCTCCACCTCTATGCCCCCACCCGGTCCTTCAGGTCAGCTGATGAGCTGCTCCTGGAGGTACCCAAAACAAAGCGCAAGCTTCGAGGGGACAGGGCCTTCTCTGTTGCGGGTCCCAAACTCTGGAACGATCTCCCTTTATGTGAGAAAGGCCGCTTCTTTGGCTACTTTTAAGACCCTTCTTAAAACCCATTTTTATTCACTGGCTTTTAACTTTAAACTGTTTTTAACTGTTTTTAACTGCTTTTTATCTAACAAATTGTTCTTAGGATCATTTGTATTTGCTTTTTCAATGTGTATTTTACTTCCGTTTTAAAAGTTATTTTTTAGTCTGTGCTTTGCCTGTATTTCTTTGTGGTGTACAGCCCTTTGTTCTTCAACTGTGGTTGTTTTTAAAAGGGCTTTATAAATAAAGTTGGTATGGTATGGTATGGTATGGCATTCTTGATTCAAGGTTCAATTTAATGTTGTTCCTATCGATTATTTTACTAATTTAACGACGATTGATTGTTTGATTCATCGTGTAATCGGATAAAACGGAAATTGGTTGAAATAAACAATTTTCATGTTTATCTTAACGAATGCACATCAACAACACTGACATTGCACTTTCAACATGTTAATAAGGAAATAAACAAAGTTTTCACTGATGGGCGCCACACAGATTACGGCACCCACTCACCACCACTCTAATGCGCGCACTATTTCCGTGCACTCCATGCAGTCTGGATTTGATACATTTGTGTTAGTTTGACTCATTAAAGGATTATTCAAATGAACATAATATAAACCTAAGCTTTTATTCTAATCCAAATAACAGATTTAATCGTTTAGTCATTACAGTCCTATAGTGGTTCCTACAAGGCAGAAAAGCAGATTTTGCTAAAATTTGAAATAAATAATGGTTAATGTCGTGATCTGTGCCTTTATTGTGGTTTTTGTTGTGTTGGATCGTTGACGGCTTTTCTCCATCAGACTGCGACATTCTTTCTTTGTGCTTTGCGTCTTTGATTTGCCTTGTAGTTCACACGATGTAACTTCCTCTTTTCATCATGCTTTCAAATTTTGAGCATGTTTACAAAACAAATAACTATGAAGTAAAAATATCTAACATGACACTAGTAGGCTGATGTAGTTCAAACAACAGTTTCATAGTAACACGTAGTAGTATTTTATATGTTTTTATTGGAAAACATGATATACATGATATAGTATAGTATCTTTGTACGTTTTCCATGTCATTAAGTGTTTTGAGTTTTAACAGTACAGGCCAAAAGTTTGGACACACCTTCTCATTTCAATGTGTTTTTTTTATTTTCATGACTATTTACATTGTAGATTGTCACTGAAGGCATCAAAACTATGAATGAACACATGTGGAGTTATGTACTTAACAAAAAAAAGGTGAAATAACTGAAAACATGTTTTTATATTCTAGATTCTTCAAAGTAGCCACCCTTTGCTCTGATTACCTTTTCACACATTCTTGGCATTCTCTCAATGAGCTTCAAGAGGTAGTCACCTGAAAGGGTTTTCACTTCACAGGTGTCATAGTTTTGATGCCTTCAGTGACAATCTACGATGTAAATAGTTATGAAAATAAAGAAAGCGCATTGAAATGAGAAGGTGTGTCCAAACTTTTGGCCTGTACTGTATGTTTTATGTAATTTGTTTTAGATTAAGTACATTTTTTAGTTATTCTCCAGATTGGAAGCCTCAAAGGTGGCTTTTTTCCCTCAATCCTTAGTGCCAGTTTTCTTCTTGTTCAAACTGGTGTAAAGCACTTTTTGCATGAAAAAAAAAAAGTGCAACAGTTACAACTTTCTCCTTTATTTTATTCTAATACTGATTTAGTTTACATATAATATGGCTTAACCTGCATTACTGCGGTTAAAAAAAATCAACACAATTTTAAGTAGGAGCAATTACATGAAATTTACGCTAATACACTTACTTACCGCTGCCATTGTAGGATAATTGGGTGATATCTCAAATTGGAGTTGAGTCAAGCTGCAAAATAAGAATGGAAGTGTTTGTTATTAACGTATGATTGCTTACTGAACCCATTGACCCCTTATCAATAATACATGCACTTTAGAGCATCTCTTGTGTCCCTGCTAATCCAATTAAGCATTGTTTTCTGTTTCTGTTGTTGCACACACCTGTAATTAAATCAACCAATGGCATCACTGGGTCATCTTACACTCTGCCATGGCTGCATTGTGGCTGTTTCGTTGTAAGCGTATGGTATTTGTAGACAAACATGCAAATATAGTACACATGCACACCACATATTTACAAAAGGGGTCAGCACACATTTGAATGTTTAGGGCAGTGTTTTTCAACCTTTTCTGAGCCGAGGCCCATTTTTTTTGCATTGAAAAAATTTTGAGGAACACCACCAGCAAAGTTTCATTAAAAAATGAATCTCAGCAGCCGATATTGACAATAAAAAGTCATTCTCGCAATTGTTTGATATGAATTCCGACCATAACCAAGCATGCATCACTATAGCTCTTGTCTCAAAGTAGGTGTACTGTCACCACCTGTCACATCAGGCCTTGACTTATTTGGAGTTTTTTTTTTCTTTTCCTGTGTGTAGTAGTGTTTTAGCTCTTGTCTTACGCTCTTATTTTGTTGTTGATAGTCATGTCATTTACGGATGTACTTTGTGGACGCCGTCTGCTCCACACGCTGTAAGTTTTTGCTGTCGTCCAGCATTCTGTTTTTGTTTACTTCGCTGCCAGTTCCGTTTTAGTTTTGCACAGCCTTCCCTAAGCTTCAATTCCTTTTCTTAGCGGCACTCGCCTTTAGTTTATTTTTGGTTTAAGCATTAATACATTTTTACCTGCAAACCATTGACATCTACAAAGCAATTAGCTACCGGCTGCCACCTATTGATATGGAAGAGTATTACACTGTTACTCTGCCGAGCTCTAGACAGCACCGACACTCAACAACGGCACATTTACGTATTGGGTTAAATATTTTTAATCCAATTAGGCATACTTGCCAACCCTCCCGTTTTTAGCGGGAGAATCCCGGTATTCAGCGCCTCTCCCGACAACCTCCCGGCAGAGATTTTCTCCCGACAAACTCCCGGTATTCAGCCGGAGCTGGAGGCCACGCCCCCTCCAGCTCAATGCGGACCTGAGACTGAGTGGGGACAGCCTGTTCTCACGTCCGCTTTCCCACAATATAAACAGCTTGCCTGCCCAATGAACGGAGAAGTTAAACAGGACAATACTGCCATCTAATGGATAGCCACCGGAACACTGAAATTCAAGTTTGTTTGTTTTTTCTATGTAAATAAAAAAAAAAATATATATATATATATATATATATATATATATATATATATAGCTAGAATTCACTGAAAGTCAAGTATTTCATACATACATACATACATACATACATACATACATACATACATACATACATACATACATACATACATACATACATACATACATACATACATACATACATACATACATATATATATATATATATATATATATATATATATATATATATATATATATATATATATATATATGTGAAATACTCGAGTTGGTGAATTCTAGCTGTAAATAACCACGCCCCCAACCCCCGACCAAGCCCCCCCCTGCCCCACCCTACCCCCCACCTCCCGATATTGGAAGTCTCAAGGTTGGCAAGTATGCAATTAGGTGAAATTACATAAACTCCCACAGTACACCAGACAATATCTCATGGCAAACTACCGTATTTTTTGGACTATAAGTCGCAGTTTTTTTCATAGTTTGGCCGGGGGTGCGACTTATACTCAGGAGCGACTTATGTGTGAAATGATTAACACATTACCGTAAAATATCAAATAATATTATTTAGCTCATTCACGTAAGAGACTAGACGTATAAGATTTCATGGGATTTAGCGATTAGGAGTGACAGATAGTTTGGTAAACGTATAGCATGTTCTATATGTTATAGTTATTTGAATGACTCTTACCATAATATGTTACGTTAACATACCAGGCACGTTCTCAGTTGGTTATTTATGCGTCATATAACGTACACTTATTCTCAGCCTGTTGTTCACTATTCTTTATTTATTTTAAATTGCCTTTCAAATGTCTATTCTTGGTGTTGGGTTTAAACAAATCAATTTCCCAAAAAAATGCGACTTATACTCCAGTGCGACTTATATATGTTTTTTTTTCCCTTCTTTATTATGCATTTTCGGCCGGTGCGACTTAGACTCCGGAGCGACTTACACTCCGAAAAATACGGTAGTGTGCCGCGGCACAGTGGTTGAAAAACTTTGTATTCCCTAAACTTTAGGGAATACAAACACAACCTGGTTTGTGTCATGGAGAAAAACAGGTACGTGTAATGCAACTTAATGTGTTTATGGGGAGAAAAGTGCAGCCCTAATGATGTAATTACTATGCCATCACACAGAACATCCATCCATCCATCCATTTTTCTACCGCTTGTCCCTTTTGGGGTCAGCTCAGGTGAATGTCACAGGTGAACAACAAGGTGACATAAGAACACTTACCTATACCACCATGTTGGCAATGTATATCACACCTTGGCAATAATTGCGCAACAGTGCGAAACAATATTCCTTAAAACGCGAAAATACTCACAAAAAGACGGCGTTTCACATCCAGAAATGTGAACTTATTTTTTTTACACTTGTAAAAACTGACCGTTAACTCGCAATGAAGGCGGGCACACCCAAATGTGAACATGTAGTCCCGACCCTTATAGCGTCAAACACGGACAAACTATTCTCAATAAGAGTAGACGTGGTTACAAACTGAACAAAAAGGCTTACCTCGTCCTTGTCTTAACGGAGCCAGAAGACAGAATCCACCAGGAAAACGTCACCTTTTTAACCGCCAAGCTGCCTTCGCGTCCCACCCTCTTGAATGTAGTTCTTCTTTTCCTTCTTGCACACTCCCCCTTTTGAGTTGGGCCGATGCGTTCACGTACCATGTCAAAATCGGAAAGTAGCACGTTGACTTTGACCATAACAAAATAACGACGCGTGTTTCAAACGGAACCCGAGTTTGAAGTACACTTCATTCAGTGTACAGTGTTCAGAAGTACACTTCATTCAGAAGTACACTTCATTCATTAACGGTGTTACAAAAAAAGAACGTTAGAATAATACATAATGTTGGATATAAAGAACATACTTATTTACTTTATTTATTTATTTATTTATTGAATCTAAAATACTGAAATTCCACGACATAGTGAATTTGCAAACAGCTACAATTATACATAAAGCAAACTATAATCTGCTACCCAAGAATATACAACAATTATTCTCGACAAAAGAGGAGAAATATAATCTTAGAGAAAAATGTAATTTAAAACATTTGTACGCACGCACAACACTTAAAGGCCTACTGAAATGAAATTTTCTTATTTAAAGGGGGATAGCAGATCCATTCTATGTGTCATACTTGATCATTTCGCGATATTGCCATATTTTGGTCGCTGATAAAAAAAAAGCCTTGCCTGTACCGGAAGTAGCGTGACGTTGCAGGTTGAAGGGCTCCTCACATTTCCCCATTGTTTATACCAGCAGCGAGAGCGATTCGAACCGAGAAAGCGACGATCACCCCATTAATTTGAGCGAGGATGAAAGATTCGTGGATGAGGAACGTGAGAGTGAAGGACTAGAGTGCAGTGCAGGACGTATCTTTTTTTGCTCTGACCGTAACTTAGGTACAAGGGCTCATTGGATTCCACCCTTTCTCCTTTTTCTATTGTGGATCACGGATTTGTATTTTAAACCACCTTGGATACTATATCCTCTTGAAAATGAGAGTCGAGAATGCGAAATGGACATTCACAGTGACTTTTATCTCCACGACAATACATCGGCAAAGCACTTTAGCTACGGAGCTAACGTGATAGCATCGTGCTTAAATGCAGATAGAAAAAAAAGAAATAAGCCCCTGACTGGAAGGATAGACAGAAGATCAACAATACTACCAAACTCTGGACCTGTAACCACACGGTTAATGCTGTACCGCCTGGCGAAGCCTAACAATGCTGTTGCTAACGACGCCATTGAAGCTAACTTAGCTACGGGACCTCGACAGAGCTATGCTAAAAACATTAGCTCTCCGCCTACGCCAGCCCTCATCTGCTCATCAACACCAGTGCTCACCTGCGTTCCAGCGATCGACGGCGCGACGAAGGACTTCACCCGATAATCGATGCGGTCGGCGGCTAGCATCGGATAGCGCGTCTGCTATCCATCTCAAAGTCCTCCTGGTTGTGTTGCTGTAGCCAGCCGCTAATACACCGATCCCACCCACAGCTTTCTTCTTTGCAGTCTCCATTGTTCATTAAACAAATTGCAAAAGATTCACCAACACAGATGTCCAGAATACTGTGGAATTTTGCGATGAAAACAGAGCTGTTTGTATTGGGATACAATGGTGTCCGAATACTTCCACTTCAACCATTAACGTCACACGCAAACGTCATCATACATAGACGTTTTCAACCGGAAGTTTCCCGGGAAATTTAAAATTGCACTTTATAAGTTAACCCGGCCGTATTGGCATGTGTTGCAATGTTAAGATTTCATCATTGATATATAAACTATCAGACTGCGTGGTCTGTAGTAGTTTCAGTAGGCCTTTAAGACCTTCAGTATATCAGTATGTGGAATTAAATGATGGAATTGATTAATCAAAGAAATCAAACAATGTAGTGTTGCGTCTGACCAGTATTCCCTCTCAGGGAAGTAAAGTCCCTGGTCAATCCCAAATTTTTTCAGATGACATATATGCAGAGTAAGAAGGACCATCAAGACAGAACAGGAATATTATCATGTTTTACTGAAGCTTCAGAAGACCAGCCCACATCAATACAGTCCATACTTGCCAACCTTGAGACCTCCGATTCCGGGAGGTGGTGGGTGAGGTTGGGCGTGGTCGGGGGTGGGGCGGGGGCGGGGCGTGGTTAAGAGGGGAGGAGTATATTTACAGCTAGAATTCACCAACTGGAGTATTTCATACATATTTATTATGTATATATATATATATATATATATATATATATATATATATATATATATATATATATATATATATATATATATATATATATATATATATATATATATATATATATATATATATATGTATGAAATACTTGACTTTCAGTGAATTCTAGCTATATATATATATATATATATATATATATATATATATATATATATATATATATATATATATATATATATATATATATATATATATATATATATATATATATATATATATATATTTATTTATTTTATTATACATATAAATAAAAGAAATACTTGAATTTCAGTGTTCCGGTGGCTATCCAGTAGATGGCAGTATTGTCCTGTTTAAGAGTGTCACAACATTGCTGTTTACGGCAGACGAACTGCTTTACGGTAGACGAAAACGTGACTGCTGTTGTTGTGTGTTGTTACCGCGCTGGGAGGACGTTAATGAAACTGCCTAACAATAAACCCACATAAGAAACCAAGAACTCGCCCTCGATCATTCTACAGTTATAACGTGATTGGGCAGGCACGCTGTTTATATCGTGGGAAAGCGGACGTGAAAACAGACTGTCGCCGCTGTCCCCACTCAGGTCCGCATGGAGCTGGAGGGGGCGTGGCCTCCAGCTCCGGCAGAATTGCGGGAGTTTATCGGGAGAACATTTCTGTCGGGAGGTTATCGGGAGAGGCGCTGAATTCCGGGAGTCTCCCGGTAAAACCGGGAGGGTTGGCAAGTATGATACAGTCATACCGTCATCTCAGGATGGTCTAACATTCAAACGGAAGAGACAACTTCTTGCATACAAAGAAAGCCCCCACCCTCTCCAGAAAGGAATACAGGCCCATTGTTCTACTACAGATAAGATATAAGGGAGTACTCCAACTCCTACATTGCAAGCCTTCAAGGTAACACACACAGTTTACTTGCGGACAAAAAATGAAAAAAATAGAAAGAGTACAAATGGAAAAACACTAGCTGTTTTAAACATGACTATGAATAAATAAATAACTCTTAAACATATATGCATTCTCCACAGTACTAATATGATCACCTTCAAGAAACTCTTCAAACATTAAGTGTTTACAAAGTACAAAGAAGAAGAACCATAATAAACATTCTGAATTTATCTCATCCATTCATTCATTTTCAAGACTATTTTACTCATCTCACCATGTGAAATCTAACTTACTTCACCAATTATTATTTATGTATTTTTATTGTTATTACTTATGGAGTATATTGTGAATAAATTGACAACAGGAAGTGAACAAAAGTTTTAGCAACTGCTATGTAAAGGGCAAGGGGTAGGATTAAATAAGCTCTGCTTCTTCCTACTCCTTTTTGAACATGTTGAATAGAGAAACTGGAAATTGTGATGTATCATTTTGTATGCATGCATGTTCCAAATAAACTCAAACTCAACTCAACTCAACTTATTAAAAGATATAAAGAGAAACAACCTTATATTAAAAATGTAAACACAGTTATGTCCTGTCTATTTTTGGCGATGTCCCCCAAAACAACGCTACCATCTTAACACCTGCCTATTTTTGCCTCTATAGCCGTCAAAAGGGAAATTATATCGTTTTAATACTGTATTTTATGACCAATCCTAGTTTTCAATTTACAGTATTATGCTGCTTAGGCTGCTGCTCCCGCGACCCGACCTCGGATAAGCGGAAGAAGATGGATGGATGGATGCTGTAAAGAACGTACCATTTATTGTCATTTTTTATAATTTGATGGGTAGTTTGCTGTAAAGTTAATAAGTATTTTCATTTAGACAAAAACATGTTTGGAAAGTATGATAATACACTGCAATATTTGTTGCAATATTGGATACTATTAAAGTTTAAAAGTTGTGCAATGTCAAGCAGTACATATATTTTTTCTGTCAAAATGAAAGAAAAAAAATTGCATTTAGTGAGAAAATATGACGTACTTTATTGACACATATAATTTCCAAGCTTTAGTTTTCAATTTACAGTATTATGCTGTAAATAACGTAAAATGTATTGTCACTTTTAATAATTTGATGGGTAGTTTGCTGTAAAGTTAAGTATTTTTATTTAGCCAAAATAATGTTTGGAAAGTATGATAAAATACTGTAATATTTGTTGCAATATTGGATACTATTAAAGTTGAAAATTAAGGTATGCAATGTCAAGCAGTAGTGCAGTACATATATTTTTTCCTTCAAAATTTAAAAAATAAATTACATTTAGTGAGAAAATAGGAAGTACTTTATTGACACATATCATGTCCAAGCTTTAGTTTTCAATTTACAGTAAAGAACGTAAAATGTATTGTCATTTTTAATAATTTGATGGGTAGGGTAGTTTGCTGTAAAGTTAAGTATTTTCATTTAGACGAAAACATGTTTGGAAAGTATGATAACATACTGTAATATTTGTTGCACTGTTGGATACTATTAAAGTTTAAAATGTATGCTTTTGCATATACTCCCCTTTTGAGTTGTGCAGATGCGTTCATGTACCACGTCAAAATCGGAAAGTAGCACTTAAAGTTGACTTAAACTATAAATCAAAATAACGACGCGTGTTTCAAACGGAACCCGAGTTTGATCACTTATCAAAAGACATAATGAGAAACAACGTTGTATTAAACATTTTAAACACAGTTATGCCATGTTTGTTTTTGGCGATGTCTCCTAAAGCTACAATTTTAACACCTGCCTATGTTTTGCCTTTATAGCTGTCAAAAGGTAAATTATATAAGTATGTTAAGACCAAGCTTGATTTACAACATGGGAACGAACAAGAAGTCCATTTCCGATCTTTTCTCGGTAGCGGTTCTTCCCTGATCCACCGTCTTTAAACGCAACACCATTGGCCACTGACGTCAAACTTGACTGTGGGGAAAGAGAGAGATTTGAACTACATTACCCACAATTCTTTGCGCGCTTTCAATCGGCAACAGCTCGGATGTTGCGATATCAGCCAGAGAACGCTGTGGTCGCACAGACTGATACATACAGTCGACTTTAAATGCCTTCATTTAATGAGTGCCCTTTGAAAGAAAGACCCGGCCACATTTTCCGAGCGACATTCGAAACAAGACGCTGGCTTGAGGTGGTTTCGCGCTGACGTAAACGGGCTACTGCGTTAAGCTAAGTAAAAAAAAAAAAAAAAATCTGTTTTATTGTCAGCTGGTGTAATTAAATGGCGAAAGGCGCCGCTATGTGGCTCACGGCGCTCGACTGAGGATGGGAATAGTCGTCGAGGAAGGCCGTTCATCACTGGGACACATCGCACTGAAATACACTGTGGTCCTGAGGATAACCTGGATAACCTTACACGAAATGTCATAGAGCGTGAGTGGCTAGCATGGGAGCTAGCTGGGTGCAGAGCCAGTACGCCAATGTTGTCTGTAGCCGTCGCTCTTATAGTGTAAACACGCCGCTGAAAGGTGCATAGATGCAAGAAAATTACCCACAGATGCAATAGCCAGTACCGCTGCTGGTGTAATTCACTTACATAACAGCTCCATCGCTGGCTGTCACCAATGGGAATTTTGCCACCTTATACAAAATCCTTATTTTAACAAATTTTTTTTTTTGTGCAAATAGACCTGCATTGCACACCGCATCTCTGCTTTCGTCTGTGATCCACAGCACCGGTTGTCGCCCTTTTTTTTTTTTGGGAGACGCACAATGAGGAAGTTTTTCGATTCCCGTCGGGAGTTGGTCAGCTCCGGACCGGGTTCCGGAGGTGGCAGCGGCTCCGGATCCAGTCATGCAGGAGGGAATTTCATCGGGAGAAACATCGCTGTCGGCAAGCATCAAGTCACCGTGGAGGAGATCATTGCTGAAGGTGAGATTGTTACTTCCGTGCAGGCTGTCGAGAAGAAGAGGATCGTATTAACGTATTTTTCCGGACCATAGGGCGCACCGGATTATAAGGCGCACTGCCGATGAATGGTCTATTTTTGATCGCTTTCATATATAAGGCGCACCGGATTATAGGGCGCATTAAAGGCCTACTCAATCAATCAATCAATCAATGTTTATTTATATAGCCCTAAATCACAAGTGTCTCAAAGGGCTGTACAAGCCACAACGACATCCTCGGTACAGAGCCCACATACGGGCAAGGAAAACTCACCCCAGTGGGACGTCAATGTGAATGACTATGAGAAACCTTGGAGAGGACCGCATATGTGGGTAACCCCAAATGCAATTTTCTTATTTAAACGGGGATAGCAGGTCCGTTCTATGTGTCATACTTGATCATTTTGCGATATTGCCATATTTTTGCTGAAAGGATTTAGTAGAGAACATCGACGATAAAGTTCGCAACTTTTGGTCGCTGATAAAAAAAGCCTTGCCTATACCGGAAGTAGCAGACGATATGCGCGTGACGTCACCGGTTGTGGAGCTTCTCACATCTGCACATTGTTTACAATCATGGCCACCAGGAGCGAGAGCGATTCGGACAGAGAAAGCGACAATTTCCCCATTAATTTGAGCGAGGATGAAAGATTTGTGGATGAGGAAAGTGAGAGTGAAGGACTAGAGGGCAGTGGAAGCGATTCAGATAGGGAAGATGCTGTGAGAGGCGGGTGGGACCTGATATTCAGCTGGGAATGACTAAAACAGTAAATAAACACAAGACATATATATACTCTATTAGCCACAACACAACCAGGCTTATATTTAATATGCCACAAATTAATCTCGCACAACAAACACCTCCCCCCTCCCGTCCATATAACCCGCCAATACAAATCACGCACGTACGGGCAAGTGATCAAATGTTTGGAAGCCGCAGCTGCGTACTCACGGTACCGCGTCCGCGTATCCAACTCAAAGTCCTCCTGGTAAGAGTCTCTGTTGTCCCAGTTCTCCACAGGCCAATGGTAAAGCTTGACTGTCATCTTTCGGGAATGTAAACAATGTGTCTTGCTGCAGCCGGCTGAAATACACTGCTTCCCACCTACAGCTTTCTTCTTTGCTGTCTTCATTGTTCATTGAACAAATTGCAAAAGATTCACCAACACATTGTCCAGAATACTGTGGAATTTTGCGATGAAAACAGGCGACTTAAGAGCTGGCCACGACGCTGTCCCAAAATGTCCTCTACAATCCGTGACGTCACGCGCAGGCGTCATCATACCGAGACGTTTTCAGCTGGATATTTCGCGGGAAATTTAAAATTGCACTTTAGTAATCTAACCCGGCCGTATTAGCATGTGTTGCAATGTTAAGATTTCATCATTGATATATAAACTATCAGACTGCGTGGTCGGTAGTAGTGGGTTTCAGTAGGCCTTTAACCCTTGTGTAATGTTCATATTGTTGTTACTCAGCCAGCGTTTGTGGGTCTGACGGACCCGTTGCATTTTGTGGCTTTTAATGCCTCACAATCAAACACTTTTATGTTAAATTATGTTTATTGGGATAAGGTAAACGTCTGTTCAGTATTTTAACATGAAAGTGTTTGATTGTGAGGCATTAAAAGCCACAAAATGCAACGGGTCCATCAGACCCACAAACGCTGGCTGAGTAACAACAATATGAACGTTGCACAGAAAATTTCTCTGCCGGTTTCTGCATACCACAGTGATTCTTCTTTTGTGTTTCTGCACCTGCGGTTCCCACACAAGGTTGCGACATTGTTTGTCAACACTGTCTGCTCTCATTTTCTCGCACATTTAAACCTCTGATGTTCTGTGTACCTCCACTCTGTCCTCCTCCTGTCTAGGCCTGCTGTGTGTGTGTGTGTGTGTGTGTGTGTGTGTGTGTGTGTGTGTGTGTGTGTGTGTGTGTGTGTGTGTGTGTGTGTGTGTGTGTGTGTGTGTGTGTGTGTGTGTGTGTGTGTGTGTGTGTGTGTGTGTGTGTGTGTGTGTGGTACACAGAACATCAATTTCCACACTTCTATTAGTCCAGTGGACCCGGACATCTTATATGTAATAGAAATGTATGGTGTGTGGTCATTAAATATGTATTCTGATATATGTTCTTCACAGAAAATGAGCCAAAGTCAGTGAGTTTCAGTTTGAAAAATTAATTAATTGTATCATTTTTCTTTTAATAAAAAATGAAAACGGGTCCCACAGACCCGAACACCACACAAGGGTTAAAGGAGTCATATTATTGTTATTATTTTCTAAATGTAAAAGACTTCCTTGTGGTCTACATAACATGTAGACCATATGATACTATACTGTAATACAATATTGGATGCTATTAAAGTTTAAAAGGTATGCAATGTATATTGAACATATTTCTTCGTTTCCCTTTTCCATACTCCCCTTTTGAGTTGTGCAGATGCGTTCACGTACCACGTCAAAATCGGAAAGTAGCACATTGACTTAAACTGTATCAAAATAACGAATAATAATATTATTTTTTAAATGTAAAAGACTTCCTTGTGGTCTACATAACATGTAATGGTGGTTCTTCGGTCAAAATGTTGCATAGATGATGTTTTACAGATCATCTTCAGGATGCGCCGTTTTGTGGGCGGTCTTATTTAAAGTTAAAGTTAAAGTACCACTGATCGTTACACAGGTAATGGGTCCCATTTTTATAGTCTTTGGTATGACTCGGCCGAGGGTTTGAACTCACAACCTACCGATCTCAGCCACTGAGCAGGTACTAGAAGAGGATTGTATTACCGTATTTTCCGGACCATAGGGCGCACCAGATTTTAAGGCGCACTGCTGATGAATGGTCTAGTTTTGATCGTTTTCATATATAAGGCGCACCGGATTATAGGGCGCAATAAAGGAGTCATATTAATTATTGTTATTTTCTAAATGTAAAAGTCTTCCTTGTGGTCTACATAACATGTAATGGTGGTTCTTTGGTCAAAATGTTGCATAGATGATGTTTTACAGATCATCTTCAAGCCGCTTTCTGACAGTCGCTTCAGGATGCGCCGTTTTGTGGGCGGTCTTATTTAAAGTTAAAGTTGAAGTACCACTGATCGTCACACACACGCTTCCTTGCTCATTTTAAGAATACGGCAGCGTTTTCATTTTACAGACGCATCGCAACATTCGCTTTTCCCTTCAACAACAACTATTTATCATGGCAGACATCATGAGAGCCATCAAAGACTACTTTGATCCAAAACCTTATCTTTTTGAGCCTGAATATAAGGAGGATAACCCTGCAAGTTTTAGAAGCTGTGTGCAAAGCAGATCCAGCTTTTAGTGGACACACAAGCATTATGTAGCACTATTGTGAGGACTAAACAAGAAATACAAACTGTGAATATAATTAAAATATTCGCTTACTGTACAATGTCTGCTCTCTCTGGGATGATGTTCATATCTTCCCATTTAAATTAAGAATGAGTCATAAATAATAATAATGATTTAAAAAAGTGTCTCAGTAGTATAGAAATAGTCTGCGTTAGCGCTTATACTAACAATATTGCTAATACTTGGTCGTCATTTAGGTCACAAGATGTACAGCGCCTTGCAAAGTATTCACCCCTTGAAATTTTTACAAATTTTGTGTCATATATATCTTATTGGAATTGTATGTGAAAGACCAACACAACGTGGTATACAATTGTGAAGTTGAAAGAAAATTATACATTATTCAAAAAATTTTTCTTTACAGATAAAAAACTGAAACTTGCAGTGTGTAACAGTATTCAGCCCTCTTTTCTCTGGGTGCAACCAATTGCTTCAGAAGTTGCCTGATTGTTGCTAATGACTAAACACTGTCCACCTGTGTGTAATTTCATCTCAGTACAAATACAGCTGCTCTGTGACTGCCTCAGAGGTTAGTTAAGAGAATATTGGGGACACCAGACGGGTCAGGGATAAAGATGTAGAGACGTTTAAAGCAGGCATAGGCTATAAAAAGATTTCCCAAGCTTTGAACACCGCACGGAGCACTGTTCAATTCATCATGGGGATATGGAAAGCGTATGGAACAACTGTTAACCTACCAAGACCAGGCCGTCCATCTAACTTTACGGGCCGAACAAGGAGAGCACTGATCAGAGATGCAACCAAAAGGCCCGTGGTGGGTCTGGACCAACTGTACAGGTTCACAGCTCAAGTGGAGAAATCTGTCCATAGGAGAACTATTAGTCGTGCACTGCACAGCTGTGGTCCTTATGGAAAAGTGGCAAGAAGAAAGCCATTGTTCAAAGAAAACTAGAAGAAGTTTGCCAGAAGCCATGTAGGGGACAGAGCAAACGTGGGGAAGAATGTTCTTTGGTCAAACCTGACCAAAATGGAACTTTTTTAGCCAAAATGCAAAACGCTATGTGTGGCAGAAAACTACCAGTGCACATCACTCTGAACACATTATCACCACTGGCAGCATCATGCTTCGGGGGTGTTTCTTTTCAGCCAGGACAGAGAAGATGGTCAGAGTGCATGGGAAGATGGACGGAGCCAAATACAGGGCAATCTCGGAAGAAAACCAAAGACTTGAGACATAGACGGAGGTTCACCTTCCGACAGGACAACGGCCCTAAACATAAAACCAGGGCTATAAAGGAATGGTTTAAAACTAAACCTATTCATGTGTTCAGGCCTGGCCCTAACCAATCTGGCGCCCTAGGCAAGATTTTAGGTGGCGCACCCCCCCCACATCAGCAGTGAAGTGTATATACTCACAAGAAACCGAATAGCTTTGTCTTTGACCTTTTTTTTTTACTTAAAGAAAGCAAATTAACATATTATATGAGAATGTTATGTTATGATTATCTTTAACCGAATCACAGCAGTGCTCAAATTAAAAAACAGCATTCCCTCTCATGTGATATTGCTTAATTAACATTAATGATGTGCACTTTAACAACTAGGCTTACAACTATACCTAATATATAAAGGGGTGGAAAAGTGACTATTACCTGCAGGGCAAACATTAGCTAACCAGAAGGCAATAACAATCTAAACATAAAACACCTGCTTAAAAGATCTAATACAAATGTCTCTGAGGAATGTAAGGTGGGAGTACTGTAATTACCTAACGTTACATTATTATTTTCCATAAAAATTCAGCCCCCTCCACAATATTAACCCGACGTTAAAACAGAACTAGCTATTTATTGATTAGCAATTGCCGAATCATGTAACATTAGCTTAATGCTAAAAAGCCAGGTTACTATCACATTCTGTAACAGACAAATAATTTCATGTAGGCTAACGTTACCCACCTGCTACCTCTGTCTTTTTCTCGTTTCTCCTCCACTTCTTTTCTATTTTTTCTTCCCTGGGCACCTGACAGTTTTGGCCGTTTTGACATCTTGTGTTGATTTTTTGATGTGGTAAGAGTCATGATACGGGAAGGGAGGGGGCGCACCGTGCGGGGGGTTGGGGGGGGCGTAATGTTGTAACAAAAAATATTTCTATTAAATAGGCTTTACTTTGCATTTTAATTAACGTGGGATTATTTTTTGTATTTAGAAATAATAGTACCAACTTTTTTTCTTTTTTTTTCCTCCAACATTTGTGGCACTGGCGTGGCGCCCCCTGATGGACGGCGCCCTTAGCATTTGCCTATACGGCCTATGCCACGGGCCGGCCCTGCATGTGTTAGAATGTCCCAGTCAAAGTCCAGACCTACACCCAATCTAAAATCTGTGGCAAGACTTAAAAACTGCTCCTCACAAACACTCTACATCTGATCTGACTCAACTTGAGGTGTTTGGCAAAGAAGAATGGGCAACCATTTCAGCCACTAGATGTGCAAAGCTAGTAGAGACAAACCTTAAAAAACTTGCAGTTGTAATTGCAGAAAAAGATGGTTCCACAAAGTATTGACTCAAGGTGGCTGAATGACCTTTTAATTTGTAAAAAAAAATAATGTGTAATGTTCTTTCAACTTCAGAATTGTATACTACTTTGTGTTGAACTTTCAAAATAAATCCCAATAAAAGATATTAATGTTTGTGGCCGCAATAGAGTACTTCCATTAGGTGCATTGTTAGCCACCTTGTATAGGCCGTATTGTACACATTAGAATGCATAAAAAAAAGTTCTTATCTTACTTACATAGGGATTGTGAATCATTGGGGGAAAAGTGCAGTTCCCCTTTAAACATGATTCAAGTTAATTTTGACAGCTTTAAAAAATAGTTGTTCTTTTGTTTTCCTTAAGCTGCAGCGCGTTCCCTGTTGCTCTTTGTATACATGACCTCGCTATTGACTCTTAAATTAACTGAGTGGGTCCTTCAAAGCCAAAACAAGACCCAAAAATATGGAGACAAACCAACATTTTCCGGAAAAGACGCCTCAAAGGTCATGCAAAATCATCAGGTAAGTGAGCGTCGAGACCCGGGGTCTAAACTACGACCCGCCAGCGTGTTCATTTTGGCCCGCGAGAAGTCACAAGTTTAAGGAATCCGGCCCGCGGGGTGCCTCCTTCAGGTTAATGACCATGAATTGCTCTTTGAAATGTCATATACCTGTGTGTGTGTATATATATATATATATATATATATATATATATATATATATATATATATATATATATATATATATATATATATATATACACTACCGTTCAAAAGTTTGGGGTCACATTGAAATGTCCTTATTTTTTAAGGAAAAGCACTGTACTTTTCAATGAAGATAACTTTAAACTAGTCTTAACTTTAAAGAAATACACTCTATACATTGCTAATGTGGTAAATGACTATTCTAGCTGCAAATGTCTGGTTTTTGGTGCAATATCTACATAGGTGTATAGAGGCCCATTTCCAGCAACTATCACTCCAGTGTTCTAATGGTACAATGTGTTTGCTCATTGGCTCAGAAGGCTAATTAATGATTAGAAAACCCTTGTGCAATCATGTTCACACATCTGAAAACAGTTTAGCTCGTTACAGAAGCTACAAAACTGACCTTCCTTTGAGCAGATTGAGTTTCTGGATCATCACATTTGTGGGGTCAATTAAACGCTCAAAATGGCCAGAAAAAGAGAACTTTCATCTGAAACTCGATAGTCTATTCTTGTTCTTAGAAATGAAGGCTATTCCACAAAATTGTTTGGGTGACCCTAAAATTTTGAACGGTAGTGTGTGTGTATATATATATATATATATATATATATATATATATATATATATATATATATATATATATATATATATACAGCCATGGTCAACTTGTTGGTCACAAAAAACATTCATGAAGTTTGGTTCTTTTATGAATTTATTATGGGAGGTGGCGACTTGTCCAGGATGTACCCCGCCTTCCGCCCCATTGTAGCTGAGATAGGCTCCAGCACCCCCCGCGACCCCGAAGGGAATAAGCGGTAGAAAATGGATGGATGGATGGATGGATTATGAGTCTACTGAAAATGTGAGCAAATCTGCTGGGTCAAAAGTATACATACAGCAATGTTAATACATGGTTACATGTCTCTTGGCAAGTTTCACTGCAATAAGACAAGATTCTGGTTGAATTTTTGACCACTCCTCTTGACAAAATTGGTGCTGTTCAGCTAAATTTGTTGGTTTTCTAACATGGATTTGTTTCTTCAGCATTGTCCACACGTTTAAGTCAGGACTTTTGGAAAGTCATTCTAAAACCTTAATTCTAGCCTGTTTTAGCCATTCCTTTACCACTTTTGATGTGTGTTTGGGGTCATTGTCCTGTTGGAACACCCAACTGCGCCCAAGACCCAACCTCCGGGCTGATGGTTTTAGGTTGTCCTGAAGAATTTGGAGGTAATCCTTTTTTTTCATTGTCCCATTTACTCTCTGTAACGCACCAGTTTCATTGGCAACAAAACAGGCCCAGAGCATAATACTACCACCACCATGCTTGACGGTAGGTGTGGTGTTCCTGGTATTAAAGGCCACACCTTTTCTCCTCCAAACATATTGCTGGGTATTGTGGCCAAACATCTCAATTTTTGTTTCATCTGACCACAGAACCTTCCTCCAGAAGGTCTTATCTTTGTCCATGTGATGTCAGATGAAACAAAAATTGAGCTGTTTCAGTAGACCCATAACACATTCATAAAAGAAACAAATTTCATGAAAAAAATTGGACACCCCTGATCTAGAAAACAATGGTGTTATAGAGCTGGAACTTTGCCTTGCTGCAACATAAGACCTGGTATTTTTGACTTGTTATACCTTTTACAGAGCCGTTTCTAATGCCAGACAGTGGTGCTAATACTGCTTTCAAGAGCGCTCTCTCTCCTATTTTGATATGTCGACATATCATGAACAAATGCACTGAGCCTATTTTTAAGCCCCCCATTCACTCGCATTAAGCACTAACTGATTGCTCTAATTGCTGGCTAGTGTGTCCATCATAAATAGATCAGATAACAGGAAAGTGATGTGTTCGAGTAAGACTACTGCCTCCGGGGTTCATAGTGCTGCTGTGGCATGTTCAAATTCAATACAACCTTTATTGGATCTTTTTGTGTCTTTGAGGTGTACTTAATGTTGTGCACCATGTTTGCCCCCCGAGTACCCTCAGATCTCCATAGGTATTTCATGCAGATTTAATGAGCCACATTGCGTGTCGAGCGGAGGCTGTAACATCAGCCTGAAATCGAAGACCCTCGTCTAAACCAAACCCCGTTAAAAGTACATTTGTGGTCTGAGCTGCACCAGATGGCAAGGCCTGGATGTAGGCCTCAATATCAACCCTGCAGCAAAGACATGACTAATGCATACCGCTATAAGGCCCCCAGTCGTCCTGACCAGTTTTATTTTGTGTTTTGGAGCACAAATCGGTACCAAAAAACATTGTGAAAGATTGTCACTGTTTAAAATGTCATTGTGTGTTTACTGTGTTTGCAGGCGGCTTTGCAATTGTGTTCCTTGTGCGGACAAACCAGGGTGTGCGCTGCGCCCTGAAGAGGATGTATGTCAACAACGAGCACGATCTGCAGGTGTGCAAGTGCGAGATTCAAATAATGGTGAGTGAAGAAAAATACAGAAAAATATGTGGCCTCTTTTTCGAAATTCAGTGGTACCTCAATCCAATGCAATTTTGAGATGAGAGCTGTCTGTCAGCTACAGTAATTGTTATGTTTTAAATTGCAAGCAGAATTTGAAGGTACAAGCATCCCCACTGTTAGTTGGCGTAGAAAAATCCGACCAAAACATCTGGTCTCACTCGCTATTGATTGATTGAGACTTTTATTAGTAGGTTGCACAGTGAAGTACATATTCCGTACAATTGACCACTAAATGGTAACACCCCAATAAGTTTTTCAACTTGTTTAAGTCGGGGTCCACTTAAGTTGATTCATGATACAGATATATACTATCATATATACTATCATCATAATACAGTCAACTTTTTTTTTTACCAACCACGGGAACGAAGAAAGTAAGTGTGAAGGATAGTGCTGAGAAAAAGAAGTGAATGATATTGATTGAATTAAAGAAATAAATCATCAACAACTTGACCGAGCATGTGGGCAAAGCGATTCAAGCGCAACACTGTTAGCCTGCAACATACTGTAGCAGAATGATTCTAATGGCAGCCAAAAATGCTAAAATATAACTAAATGGAGAACATTTATCCATGAAATTATGGAAAAGCTGCTGATGGTGTGTTTGACCGAGGCAGCTGGGAGGGGATGCCGTAGAGATCCACTCTCCCAGGTGCTGTACATTATTATTACATTACTTCATTAAACTACTGTAGTTGTAAGTTGTACATTCTACTGTATTGTTTTTATATAATATTTCCTATGTAAAAGTTCAGTTTTTCCTTTTTAAAAGGCATAGGCTTTCCCCGATATTGCCACTGTCTATGTGGCGGTGGGGCCGTGGTCAATATGACATCATCATTTATATGACATGACCATTTTGATTTGCAATGATGCATATATTTTCTTTAAAAAGGCTAAACATATGTGTTTGTGTCTTTTTAAAAACAAATAGTGTTATTAATATTACCATAATAATATTGATATTTACATTTGTTTCTTACATCAGAATCACAATCAGCTTTAACACAAGGATTTTGACTTGGTAGACTGTGCAATGCAAAAAGTCAGTGTTCAAAAACAAGAAAAAAATAAATAAAATAATTGGGGTATTTTATTTGTACTAAGCAAAATTATCTGCCAACAGAACAAGAAAATTCAGCTTGTCAAGACTTTCCAAAACAAGTAAAATTAGCTAACCTCAATGAACCCAAAAATACCTTAAAATAAGGATATTCTCACTAATAACAAGTGGTCTTTTCTTGGTAGAGGAAAAAAAGAGACCTTTTTGCTCAATATGTTGAAAAATATTCTTAAATTTAGCAAAAGCTAGTGCCATTATCTTGACATAATATGCGCTCGGTATCATGACTTTTTTTTTTTCATGCTTGAAGTAAGAAATTATTACTTTAAAAAGTAGTTTTATACTTGTGAGTGTTGATGACACAGCTTTGCAACAGTTGATATTCTAGTTTCAAGCATGTTTTACTCAATATAGGTCATAAAATCTCAGCTACAAGCTGTAATATGTTACTGAGATCATTTAGGACCAAAACCCTTAAAACAAGTAAAACACTAACATAAAATCTGCTCAGTGAGAAGAATTATCTTATCAGACAGAAAATAAGCAAATATCTCCCTTATTTGAGATATTTAATCTAGAGATGTCCGATAATATCGGCCTGCCGATATTATCGGCCGATATATGCGTTAAAATGTAATATCGGAAATTATCGATATGGTTTTTTTAAATTATCGGTATCGTTTTTAAAAAAAAAAAATTATTAAATCAACATAAAAAACACAAGATACACTTACAATTAGTGCACCAACCCAAAAAACCTCCCTCCCCCCATTTCTTTCTGTTATTAATATTCTGGTTCCTACATTATATATCAATATATATCAATACAGTCTGCAAGGGATACAGTCCGTAAGCACACATGATTGTGCGTGCTGCTGGTCCACTAATAGTACTAACCTTTAACAGTTAATTTTACTCATTTTCATTCATTACTAGTTTCTATGTAACTGTTTTTATATTGTTGTACTTTCTTTTTTATTCAAGAAAATGTTTTTAATTTATTTATCTTATTTTACTAATTTTTTCTAAAAAGTACCTTATCTTCACCATACCTGGTTGTCCAAATTAGGCATAATAATGTGTTAATTCCACGACTGCATATATCGGTTGATATCGGTATCGGTTGATATCGGTATCGCTAATTAAAGAGTTGGACAATATCGGAATATCGGATATCGGCAAAAAGCCATTATCGGACATCCCTAATTTAATCTTACTTAGATTTCAGTTTTTGGTCTCTTTGTTCAATGCCGTTTCGATTGTTGCTGCTTATTGTAAAAGGTAAACAGGCTACACTTTATTCTGCCCTCCCTGAATTTAGTTTGCCAAATATGTAAACAATCCTTCGAGTTGGATTTGGAAAAAAATATTCTGCACAATGAAGTCACTGTAAAACTAATCACACTAAAGAAAGTACATTATATATACACATGAAGTGGACATACATGTAGGAATCACGTTAGATTAATAATATAATTTGGAATAAACTGAATAAATCAATACTTCTATGCAGGGATGAAGGTTGAGCTCTAATATGGATAGCTTATTGCTAATGTACAATGGACTATCTCATAGACAAGCTAACTCAAATTAGCATGGCCAATCGCAGGGCACAGATAGACAATCATTCGCACCAACTTAAGTTAAAGTTAAAGTACCAATGATTGTCACACACACACACACTAGGTGTGGTGAAATTTGTCCTCTGCATTTGACCCATCCCCTTGTTCACCCCCTGGGAGGTGAGGGGAGCAGTGGGCAGCAGCGGTGGCCGCGCCCGGGAATCATTTTTGGTGATCTATGGACAATTTGCAGTCGCCAATGAACTTAACATACATATTTTTGGAATGTGGGAAGTAACTGGAGTGTCCGGAGAAAAGCCACACACGCACTGGGACAAATGCACATTAAAATGGAGGTTCAAAGACGCACACGACGTAATTAGGGCTGCAACAACTTATCGATTAAATCGATTAAAATCGATTATAAAAATAGTTGCCGATTAATTTAGTCATCGATTCGTTGGATCTATGCTATGCACATGCGCAGAGGCTTTTTAAAAAAAAAAATTTATTTTTATTTTTTATTTTTTTTTAAATAAACCTTTATTTATAAACTGCAACATGTACAAACAGCTGAGAAACAATAATCAAAATAAGTATGGTGCCAGTATGCTGTTTTTTTTCAATAAAATACTGGAAAGGATAGAAATGTAGTTTGTCTCTTTTATCCGATTATTAATCGAAGTAATAATCGACAGATTAATCGATTATCAAATTAATCGTTAGTTGCAGCCCTAGACGTAATTAGACATTATTGTCAGTAGTATTGGCAAAAGAAGTAGGGTTGAACAAGAAATGCATTAATTAGCTTAAAATACCCTTTTCTTCAACTTTCTCTCTTTACCTTTGCCGGGTGTTAATCAGTTCAGGTGTGTGACCAGCTGCTAACGCGCTTCTGACAGCCGATTTAGAATGGCTTTTTTTTTCTTTTTCAAAATAAGGCAATGAGGAACGTTTTTATGACAGTTGAGCAGTTTTTTCCAAAGTTATTATAGCCAACAGTACGTAAACAGACTATATACGGTGTATCCATTCATACAATATATCACTTAAATTTGTTTTCATGTTAAGAAAAAAAAGACAAATCTTATTTTGAAGGTGTGGCAGCATTAATCTTGCAGTGGCTTTGCACCAAGATGGTTCACATGTAGGGGAAACCTTTTTCAAAACGGTGCTGTTTTTAAATTGATTTCATTTTGAGTGAAGAGCTCCGTCACAGTAGTACCTCATAAGTTGAGGTACTACTGGATATTTTCTCAATTATTTTGGATCCTTTTTATGTGTTTAGCAGCTTCAGCTGTACAGACAGCATATTTTCTCTGCATACAGTTTTGTAAAGACTACTCCTCTGACACGTGACAGGATTAGTCATAGTCAAGTTTTTTTTCTTCCTGAAGAAGAAGGGGCTATTTGGGTGTGGTGTTTATTTAAAATTCCACAGATGGAAGCTGTGCAGTTTTCCTAAAAATGATTGCAGTATTCTGTTAACACATACACACACACAGTGTTGTGTTTATTCATCTGGTTCATGGTATGCTTTTTCTCCGTATTGTCTGTCTTCCTTGTACCACTCTCCTTCCCCCCAACTCACTTTCTTCTAATGACCGTATAGATCAAAAACACGACAACCATTTGGTTTTATCCGCCCCGCCCATGTTTTCACTTGAAACCAACACCGATTCTAACGTCTTTACTGTCTGCGGCTCACCTTCTCCGCCTTCTTGGACCACGCACACAGTTCCTCATTCTGCATTTCGAAATATGCTGACCACTACTGGCATTGTTTGAATAGTTTCGAGACTTGCAATTCACTCAAATGTTACCACTCGAGCATAAAATGGCTTCTGATGCTTTTGTTTGTGTGTGTGTGTGTGTGTGTGTTGCAGAAAGACCTTGTGGGGCACAAGAACATTGTGGGCTATCTGGACTCCAGCATCACGGCCTTGGGGTCCAGGGATGTGTGGGAGGTTTTCATACTGATGGACTTCTGCAAGGGTGAGCGAGTGAGCTCCGATAAAGAAAACACGACACGATGTTAATCACTGAAATAATTGAGTACTAGGTGTACATTTCAGTAACCATTTTTTATTACTGTATACCAGTGTTTTTCAACCACTGTGCCACGGCACACTAGTGTATGTATTGTCTGGTGTGCCGTGGGAAATTATGCAACTTCACCTAATTGGTCCAAAAAATATTTTTTGCAAATCAATAATTACAATAATGTGCCGTTGTCGAGTGCAGTGTTTTTCAACCTTTTTTGGTATGTAAAAGGTATGTACCACTTAAACCAAAAATCAACAAAAGGCAAGTCCCGCTAGGAAAAGACACTGAAGCATAGGGATGCAGTGTTTCCCATAAGCTGCCAAGATACCTGTGGCGGTGGGGGCGTGGCTATGGGCGTGGTCGCCATGACATCATTGAGTAATTTGCATAATTTACTACAATGATTTGATTTTCTCTTAAAAGGCTCAAAAAATGTATACTCACTAATTAATAATAACAGTTTTGTTTTAAACGTCCATCCATCCATCCATCCATCCATCCATCCATTTTACAATATAATTACAACACTTTATGTACATATTTATATACAGATTTGAACAATAAGTTATTCACTGAAATACATTTATTAATTGTGGTTCTTACAAAAAATATATCTTATAAAAATATAAAAGCTAAAATGTCTCTTAAAGCTCTGCCCCTTTTAATTAGTGCATACTAAATAATTTAAATTTAGCCTACTACTACAACCATATTATTTACCAGCAACATAAAGTGAAACAGAGGCAGAGGTGTCCTGCCACAGTCAGTAACAAATAAACAGAAAACAGTAGTGGTGGTAGATAGACACAAAGCTTCATCAAACATCTGATCCACTGAACAAAGAGCTCCAAAAATCTTGATCCTACACTTCTCTTTTGTAAAGTAAATCTGAACAGCCGATATGGGCATCTGCATCAACTATATGATTTACCTAAATAGCTTGACAGGACACACACAAAAAAAAATAAAAAATTACAACAAAAAAAAATAAAAATTTTTTGTCGCGGCCTTAATTCTTTCGTGGCGGGCCGCCACAAATAAATGAATATGTGGGAAACACTGGGGATGGCTATGCAAAACAAAAGTAAAACTGGACTGACTACAAAGTAAACAAAAACAGAATGCTGGACAACAGCAAAAACTTACAGCGTGTGGAGCGGAGACGTCTTCCACAAAGTACATCCGTACATGACATGACAATCAACAATGTCCCCACAAAGAAGGATAGCGTACCCACAACTTAAATAGTCTTGATTGCGAAAACAAAGCAGGTGCGGGCAATAGAACCCAAAGGAAGGGGTGACGCTGCTACAGGAGAACAGCAACAAAACAGGAAGGGTCACCAAATTAACAGCGCAAGAC